>NC_140184.1:17657134-17664634 GCF_963971535.1 Notolepis coatsorum
TCTATGAATTCTTTTAATATCTCTTATTATTCGGGATAATACACCACACAACTTAAAGTGGAGATGAAGCAGTGAACAATGTGATCCTAGTTTGTTTGTTGTGTACCTTGTGTAAGACAGGGTCCTATAATAAAATGTGAAATCCTGCTTATTTGTCTGAAAAATCAAATATAATTTCCCTGTTTTCGCCATGGGCGGCGCCATTTTGTTGCTGACGTCACAGTGTTGGTTTGGTGTATACACTGCTGGGTAGCTGCATAGTAAACATGGATTGTTGGGTCAGTCAGTAAATAAAATGTTGCCTACAAAACAACGGGACCGCGGTGGTTCTTTTTGTATTGCTCCTGGCTGTTCAAACTAATTTTACCGTGTGAAAGAGAGGAAAGTTGGTTCATTTCCACAAACTACCAGTGAAAAAAACAGTGTTGTTGGCACGTTGGCTCAGGCTGGCTGCACTCAGGCGGCGCGATCAGCCTGTTGGACAGGGAATGAAGATCTGCAGCGAACACTTCATTGCCTCGGATTATGTTGTTGGGGTGGGAGGTTTGTCCAGAAGACCACTAATCAGCTGAAGCCCGATGCGGTTCCCTCGGTCTTCGACAGACAGACCGGCGCAAGCAGTTCAGCGTCGCGGAGCATTTAGCCTGCTGGCTACCTAGCTCCACTTCAACCAGCATTGTCGATCTGCTGGAGCAAGCTAACGTTAGGTTGCTGAGGCTATTAGCACATCGACAAGCTGCTGGAGCTCCCGATGCTGGTTGAAGTGGAGCTAGGCAGCCAGCAGCTAACGGTAGCTGGCTCCAGCAGCTTGTCGATCTGCTGGAGCCAGCTAACGTTAGGTTGCTGAGGCTATTAGCACATCGACAAGCTGCTGGGGCTCCCGATGCTGGTTGAAGTGGAGCTAGGTAGCCAGCAGGCTAAATGCTCCCGACGACATCGACAAGCTGCTGGAGCCAGCTAACGTTAGCTTGACTGGTTGCTGGCTAACTAACGTGGCTACTCGTCCCGGGAGATAGCGGCGCTGCCTGGCTGGTTAGCGTTAGTTAGCCAGCAACCAGCCAGGCAGCGCCGTTATCTCCCTGGACGAGTAGCCATGTTAGTTAGCCAACAACCAGCCAGGCAGCACCGTTATCTCCTGGGACGAGTAGCCACGTTAGTTAGACAACAACCAGCCAGGCAGCGCCGTTATCTCCCGGGACGAGTAGCCACGTTAGTTAGCCAACAACCAGCCAGGCAGCGCCGTTATCTCCCGGGACGAGTACGTTAGTTAGCCAACAACTGCCTGCGTCTGTCTGTCGAAGACCGAGGGAACCGCATCAGGCTTCAGCTGATTAGTGGTCTTCTGGACAAACCTCCCACCCCAACAACATAATCCGAGGCAATGAAGTGTTCGCTGCAGATCTTGATTCCCTGTCCAACAGGCTGATCGCGCCGCCTGAGTGCAGCCAGCCAACGTGCAAACAACACTGGTTTTTTCACTGGTAGTTTGTGGAAATTAACCAACTTTCCTCTCTCTTTCACACGGTAAAATTAGTTTGAACAGCCAGGAGCAATACAAAAAGAACCACTGCGGTCCCGTTGTTTGGTAGGCAACATTTGACTGACCCGACAGTCCATGTTTACTATGCAGCTACCCAGCAGTGTATACACCAAACCAACACCATGACGTCAACAACAAAATGGAGGCGCTCATTGGAGTTGGTTGGGGGGGGGGGGGGGGGGGGGGGGTAGGAGGGGTGGGTGGGTTAGGACACTGTACAACTGTACAAGCAAAACTGTACATTGGAATATTGACAAGACCATACTTGGTAATTTACTGTACATTGGAGGGGGTTGTGTTAGGACATTTTTCAGGGGCCAGTTTTGAATTGCAGTCTCCCGTAGGTGTTTTTTGAGAGTGTTTTTGAAAGTGGGTAGTGATTCACATTCCTTTACAGCTTTGGGTAGGGCGTTCCACATTGATGTGGCATAATTGCAAAACGTGTTTAGTCCCTTGTTTGAGCCGAATCTGGGTTTAACATGATTTGTGGAGCTCCCTCTGGTGTTGTGATCGTGGTATTCACTGACCTTTGGGAAGTATTTTGACATGTACATGGGTACCTTGGTCGTGTAGTGTATCTTGTAGACCAGGCCCATTGCAAGTTGCTGTACTCTGTCGTCTACTCTAAGCCATCCTAGGTTGTCAAAGTGGGCAGGGGTGAGGTGGGTTCTAGGAGTAAGGTCAAGCAGTAGTCTGACCAGTTAGTTTTGAGATGTTTGTAATTTAGTTTTTAGCGCCTTTCAGGTGCTTTGGTACCATGAGGTCCAAGCATAGTTGTAGTACCCTTGAATGAGTGCTCCTGCCAGAGTCTTCAGGGTATTCTTGTTTACCAGTGAGGAGAATCGAGTTCGTTGGTTGACTTTTTTTTATTACATTGGATGCCATTTTGTCACAGGAAAGATTTGCCTCTAGGATGGAACCCAGGTAGGTAATATCTTCTTTCCTTGTGACAATATTGTCACCCACTGTAACTGAGAAGCCGTCGGTCTTGCTGAGTTTGTTATTTGAACCGAAGAGAATGGACTCTGTTTTGCCCATGTGTAATGATAGTTTGTTATCAGCGAGCCATATGCAGATTTTGCCTAGTTCTGAGCTGAGGGTTTTTTCAACCTGTAACTTGTTCCTGTTTGCGGACGACTCAGCCCTGCTGGTCTCTGACAAGAACAAGTTGCAGTCACAAGCTGACGACATGTCATTTGCATAAATTAGGAACAGTAGCGGACCTAGTATGCTTCCTTGTGGAACACCACAGCTTACTGTGAGGGGGGGGGGATAGGGTACCGTTTACCTCCACCATCTGCTCTCTCCCCTCCAGGTAGGATTGCATCCAGCTCACTGATAGACTATCAAAACCAATTGCTTTTAGCTTGTCAATCAGAATGGTGTGATTGACAGTGTCGAAGGCCTTTTGTAGGTAAGAAGGCGAAGGCCTGGCGAAGGCCTGGCGCCAGGTAAGAGGTATAAAAGGAGATGTTAACTCCCCCTCTGTCTCTTCCCATCTACCTCTCACAGAGAGAATTGGTCTCATGTACTAGTATGCTCAATGTGATAATAAACCACGCCAATTAATGGCTGTTCTTATGCACGCCTGGTGATACTAAATCCAAATTGAACTTGGGCATTTGAAATATAAGATTTGGCACAATCCATAAATGTGCGAATTGGCTATAATAAGGTAATTTATAAGCCTGCTATTCTATATTCTATAATAATATTTCAAATTGCATTGGTCTGGATGGGAGAATTCAGTACTGTATCTACAAAACCTTCTGTT
Source organism: Notolepis coatsorum (assembly GCF_963971535.1). NCBI lineage: Eukaryota > Metazoa > Chordata > Actinopteri > Aulopiformes > Paralepididae > Notolepis > Notolepis coatsorum. Next base: position 17,660,449 of record NC_140184.1, read on the forward strand.
TAATCATCTTCCCTTTATTAATTTGCTTAGATTTCTTGTACACATGATCTCAAGAAGGTACTGAACGTCTGTCTTTCATGTCTGGTCATTATTAGCATGGTGTTATTCACTGTCAAAGATGCAAAGAAAAATTATTCATATTCTCCTTTGTTTCATCACAATTTAAGCAAGCCTAGTAATATACACAATATTTCTGACACTGGGAATACATTCAGTGAGGTCCATAGATGTACCTAGATACCAATAATATGCAAATGGTCCTTGCAGACGTGGAGCAATATTCCATTTACTTATGTATGTATTTTAGGCGGATTTTCAGAAAATAGGGCTCTGGGCTTAAGAGGTTAATAGCTGACACTTAGACTATACTTAGATCCACATCGATTTCTTCATTCATTTGATATTTAATCACAGTATTTAAACCTGCACTAATTGGCACCCATTAAAGGTAACTTCACCTTGTTAAAGCATGGCGTCTAAGAGAAAGTGGCAACAAAAAATAAATTTCTGTCATATTCTTTCATTTTCCACCGGTTTGAGAACGGTGTGGCTGGTGAATAACTTTGAGCAGGCCTTACAGTATGTGATCAGTAGCTTGTTTAAAAGAATATTCCTTCTCATTAGCCTAATTTGACAGCATCCAAGTGGTTGTTTTTATAAATCTTTCTTACCTAACTTTGAGAGGAAGTATTTGGGTGTTTTGAAATACAAAAACACTGTCCTCAGAAGTATCTAAAGTTTACAAATGACACAATACTTTTGTAATGGCAGCAAAATATAAATGACAAAATCCAAGTAATGAAATACATATTTCAAATACATGTCATGGGAAAACTGCCCATCTTATATGTATTTCAATAGTATATGTCATGGAAATAGTGCCTGCCCATCTCAGATCATTAACACTTTGAGCGCCACGCCGGGTTTTCCTATTTACCCCCTGAATGCCACCATCGGCGCCAATGTTAACGTTAATATCGCCTAATCTATGTTTTAAATTATGGCTATGTGTCTAATCTGCCCATCGCATTATCAAAGACTATTTTCCAGTCAGTGCTGTCAAGGCAGATTGTTTTTTTATCGCGTCATTTCCGTTTCAGAGCATTTAGAAAAGCACCCGTTTTCAGATAAAAAACAGCCCATTCTGGAGCATTCTATGAAAATCGTCTTTTACTGGAATATTCCACAACGTTGATATTCGTCGGCCTTTTTATGAATCGTTTTCAAATAAACGCTAGATGATCAATATTATACGTGCACGCAAGCACATTCGGGCCGCGCACGGATAATCGCCGCGTTGATTTCCTCAGACTTTTACAGTGAAACCGAAAGAGTCCATTTCACAAAACAGCTTATAACTTCATCAAAATTAGTCTGATTATCCTAACACTGATAACATAGAGTCCTTACCTGACATCAGATGGTATCCAACTGGTATATTCCAATCGATAAGTGTATGGATCCAACGCGATACAGTAGAACTCCATGATCAGCGGGGGTCAGACGCTCCAGAATGAACTGTGGTAACCCCGGCTGGATCAGTGGACTGGAAAATGTGGAGTACCGGATTTTTTTCCCCATCCATTTTCATTGAGTCCATTCCAAAATCCATTATGTCATCTGGGAGACGACAGGGGGCGCTTTTTTCCACAATGATCGCCGGCGCCGCTCGGGTATACTCAGGTAGGCTCGGGTGATGCAATATGATTTCAGATCGCTAAAAAAAAAATAATAATAATCAGAGAAATCTCGTGAGTGGCTTTCAACCACGTAAAAATAAACCCGAGATATCTCGTGTGTGGCAGTTAAAGTGTTAATGATCTTTACTTTAAGTGTACTGTGCTGTCCTCCCAATGATGTTTTTAATCAAAGGTAGACGGCCAGCCAAACTCTTCAATAAGCAACACAAGAGTCAAACGTAGCTTCCTTGCTTCTTGTTTAATGTAGTTCTTGTTGACATGTTGCTAGGATAGGAGTAAAACTGAAACAAGAATAACATGCATTGTGTTACTGGTGCACGTAGAAATCAGTGGAGGCTGCTGACCAAATTTTTAGGTGAAGCACAAATTATTATATTATATTATATATTAAATTATATTTTTAAAACATCCCCCACTGTGTGTCAGTGGTCAGTGGACACAGATGAAAACATATTAACATTAGGTGACAGCGCACCTGATCAGATCAAAACATTTTAGGTGACAGCGCACCTGACCAGATCAAAACATATTAGGTGAAGGTAACAAGGAAGCCACAGACTCATACCCCCCCGACACTCAACTAACCGCCTCGGACAGTCCTTCATACCAGTGGCCATCAGGCTCCACAACAGTGGGCAGCATTGCAGCAACTGCTGCCAGACATCGACCTAGAACTAATAGGAACCCAAGTAGGACAATAACACTACCTTATGCATACTGCACCTTATGTGGATACTGTGATACTGTGAATAATGAATAATGTATATTTCAGTTAGTTAGATAGTAAATTATAACACTACCTTATGTATACTGCACCTTATGTGACACTGTGAAAATATATTTCAGTTAGTTAGATAGTAAATTATATTGACCTATTTGTTTACACTGCTTGTGTTGTTTTCACTACCTGTACCCCCCCCCTTCCCCCATGCTGCTATGATGCCTGAATTTCCCCAAGGGGATCAATAAAGGAATATCTTATCTTATCTTAAAAAAAAATATGGAATTCCCTACCTGGGTTCCATCCTATAGAGGCAAATCATAAAAAAAAATAATAATAATAATAATTTAATAAAAAAGAATAGTCATAACTTAGAAATGAGATTGCATAGGTCTATGAATCGATATCGCGATTCTGTTTTGATTAATTGCCCAGCCCTACAGTGTGTACAGTAAGTTAGCTTGGTGATTATCATTGTGATGTAGGCTAAGCTGGCTAGCTACTGTTAGCATACAAGCTTTTACAAACACTGTAGCCTACTTACTTTTTCATCCACAACGTTTTTTCTGATCCAGATGCATAAGTCCACTTCTTCATGTTGCTCAGTTGCTGGTTTATACTTCGGTCCTAATGTTGGCGCAAAGTTTAATTTAGCCTGACTTGACTTGTTATAGCTGTACAGCTTACTTCTACTAAACAACAACTAAACTACTACCTTGCTCTTTCAAACAGTCAAAATGGGTCCATCTGCAGGGTCGGAGGTTAGGTTTAGCTCTGGCCAATCTCAAGTTTCTCAAGTTTCTTTATTAGTTGTCATACAGAAGTACAGAATACTTTTATACAAAATGCTTCTTTCTGTTACATTTTGTATAAAAGTATTCTGTACTTCTGTATGACAACTAATAAAGAAACTTGAGAAACTTGAGATTGGCCAGAGCTAAACCTAACCTGCAGATGGACCCGTTTTGACTTTGCAATGCAGCAATCTCTGATTGGATTTGCAAGGCTGCCAATCATATTCAACCTCCGTGTATTGGATGTCAAGGGCTGTCAATCATTCAATCCTCCATTCAATGGCAAGAGTTTAACTGCACAGACCGTGCTTAGACGAAGTTAATAGAATATTTCGATTGGCTGTTATTTATTATTTATATAACATTGGGTCACACCTGTGAAGTTTTCTTCACGAATAATTACTGCAGTCATTACTGCAGTGCAGGCCTGCTCAGAGCTGTCAATTTTTGCCATTTTTGAAAGAAAAAAAAATTCACTGGCATTTTTTTTACAGAGGAAAACTTTTCTAATAAAAAAATATAAAATAATAATAATACATTTTTTTTCTTTTATATATATAAATAAATGTATATATGTAAATTAATAATAATTATGAATTATGAGTGAATTTGTGTTTCACGTGTTGTCATAGAGAAACCTCCACTGGTAGAAATGTATAGACATTAGGGATGGGTACCGAATTCGGTACTTTTGAGGTACCGAACCGAAACACGTCGGTACTACCGAGTATCGATTCAAGTGAGATACCAAAAAAATATATATATAAATTTTTACTTTTCATGTCAACGTTCACACGCACAATATATGCTTACCTAGGATTTGACTTGATTCAACAACAAAGCAGTCGGAGCAATGGCAAGCCGAAAACGGTCGAAATTGTAGTTATTTGAAGTTTGGATTTTTTTTCACGACCGAGGTAGGTAAATTACATTTTTTGAGACTAAAGTACCGAAAAAAGGTACCGTTGGGT
>NC_140184.1:17669634-17698512 GCF_963971535.1 Notolepis coatsorum
TGCGTCATCCATGCGAGATCTATTCCCAGCCTTTTAGCAGAGATTGTTATTTATTTCAAACATCTATTAAGCTGCAATAACTATATTCTGACAGCATTTTTCATGTTTCCAAAGCTTCTTATGAACACCTGCTATCAGAAGGCCTTGTTGAGTCATGGTGTCCAGCTCAAACAACCAGCGGCCGGTCTGTTGTTATTCCATAATTCCTCCGCCTATTTTATGAACCTATGCATTTAAATATATATATTTGTATCTCTTAATTACATAAAGTTTGTACTATGTTTTTAGGTGACGTACTTACCTACCTTGTTTAACCCCTTAAGCCCGAGCGGTACCGGTACGAGATTGATATCACGCCATTGTGGGATATTTGTGGATATCCTGATGAAGAATGTCTCAGTCAACCGAGGCTTGGATAATAACAAGGTTTATTAACCAAGCAGATAGAATACATAGAGAGAATGGCTGAGGCTCTCGCCCCAGGTGATCAGCTGAAATTACCCAGGTAAGAACCTGGTATTGTGGTCGGGAAGAGCCCTTTATAGTTCAACAAAGGGGGTGTGTGGTCCCATTTGATAGGTCAGATGGGGGGGAGGGGGTACAGGTTTGGGGACACAGGGGAGGGGGGTGATTATTCCACAGAGAGGGGGGGGGGGGCACAGGTAAAGGGAACACAGGGAGGGGGATATATTTACATGAGGACATAATTATACCACAATACTCACTTTTCTTTCTTATAATGTGGGTGAGATTAATGTATAATATACCAGGATTGTTTGGAACAGGTAAAAGTGGGGATAATAGTTTAAAAATAGAATTATTTACATACATGATTCATAGAATTATTTACATACATGATTCATGACATGATCGACTGGACTGCGGTCTGTGTTATTTTGATATCAGAGATGTGGGAAGATATCACCCTTTTCTTTTATTAATCGCTCAAAATACCTATATCAATGATTGGTCCTCATCTCTGATATCAAACAACAATTAACATAATCATTAGAAGCTATCGCTGTGCAAATATCTTGGCATACCTTCAGTCGTTCATGTCGTGATTCTGGGGAGCTAATGTGATCGTTGTGCATACAGGCATCGTAATAAACCAATTAAATACATGCACTGTCTGTGTGGTCAGAATGCACAGGGTGAAAAAACAAAATTGTTTGCATAATTATTAGGAATGGGATTTACACATAAGGCTAATGGTGTACAAAAACATTTTAACAACCGTTAACCTGGTGGTTAATAAAACTAACATGATTGATTATGGGAAACTGACAACGTTACATGTCCTCTTCTATGAGAGAATAAAACAACTGATTCTTTCTTGTCTGACAATACAATTTTGTAACCTAAGTAATTCAAATGTGATGTAATGTGATCATGTGGTCACTTCTTCCTTCAGCAATACATTTTAGCTTATTATTACTAACCATTGTTAATGCTTTCTCATTGATTTCTTTTCATCACATCCCTAGTTCATCGTTTTGCAGATACATACAATTGTGTGAAAAGTTTCCTTCTTGTGAAGGTGTTAATCTGAATGATGTTGCGTCGTTGTTGACAAGGTGTTCTCTGTCGGTCGTGTGGCAGGGCCAAACAGTAACACATAAAAATTAAATAAATATATATAATAGACATTACCTTAGTGGCTAATGTGTCAAAATAAAATTGAAAACCATTAACCTAGTGGTTAATATAAAAGGTGATTATGATAATCGTTATGCATTGTTCTGTGGTCAAAACAAACTTGGTGTCTTGGAACAATCCAACTGGTTCTGCCCTGTTTAACAATACCATTTTGCAATGTGACTCTGTGATCATTTCTCATTGTCATTATAAAATTGGTTAATGCAATCTTACTGATTGTATTTCATCATATTCCTAGTCAATAATTTTCCAGATACATATGAACTCTGTGAAACAGTTCTTGTTTGTGAATCTGACAGTTGCTGTGTCGTGTTGATCATCTGTTCTCGGTCTGTTGTGTGGCAGGCCAAACAGTAACACAGTAAAAATTAAATACATACATAACAATGTGGACAATGTGTGTTCAGAAGTCTCTTGTTTCACAGGTCTCTGATGATGTCTCTTCTTGACGATGCAGTCGGGAACATTCACTGGTCGTCGTTCATTCAGAGGGGGCCTACAGGAGGTCGCCGTCCGCTCCCTGTGTACCTTGTCAAGGGTCACCGGTAGCAGTCAACTATAGTGGTCTTTTCCTGCAGCCTATGTTGTTCTCCACCACCATCACATGTCTGCCACTGTGCTCACGCTTGGCCCCTATCAGGCCTAGAGACATGGTGGTCGTTCTTGAACGTGGTGGTTGGTCCCCCCCGTTCCTCGTCATCGCGGTACTAGAGGGGCGAGGGGGCGGGCGTTTTTGAATGTGTTGTGCTGGTTTCGCTGTCCTCTCCTCGTCATTGCGGTACCACTTGATGGAGGGCGAGGGCCCGCCGGTGTAGTGGCTAGTCAGTAGGACGCTCTCTCTCACACGGATGACAATCTTGTCATGGGAATCCACCTTGATGGTCGGGGCTTTGGTTCCCATCTGCAGGTGATGGGTTTGGTCTGCAGTGCCGGGGTGGAGGCCGTCAAAGGTTGATCTCCTCTTCGTCAGTGTCTCCTTGGTCAGTCTCCTTCGTGGTCCTCTGCTCCACTTTCTTGGGGATGTCTGTGGGCTGGGTTGGATGGTTCTCCCACGGTAGTTGTCGTCGCCTCTGGTTGTCAATTTTCTTTATGTGTCCTGCTGTGATTAGCTTGTTAATCTCAGCGCGGTACACAGTCTCTTGAGCGGGGTCTCTGGCTAGGTGCCGCTCTGTGTTCAATAGATACCGCTCCGTCGCTTCTTTTGGGGCGTGGAAGGTGGGCATACCCTCTCGCCTCAAGAGTGGAGTTGCGTATCTCATCACTCCATTGACTTTGACTCTCTTTGTCCCTTGCTCGAGGAGTGCTATGGCGTAAGTGTCTTCCTTGGAACGAATGTCTTTCTTTTCGTTCTTAAAGGGCATTGTCTCTAGTGTCCATAGCCTCTCGACATGCTGTAGGAGGGTGGTGTCTTCTTCTGTCACTCTGGAGTGGAGGCAGCTAGTGGCTGCTGTTCGGTTAAGAGACTTAGCGAGGGGGCCTTGTAATGTCCATCCTAGGCGGGTCTCGACTGCTGCAGGACAGCCTCTGGGCCCTGTGTGGACCCGGTCTATCGGGACTATGAGGTCTGCATGGTCGGAGCCTATCAGCAGGGTCGGGGTGGCACCGTCTATGAGCGGGATAGGTAGTTGACGCAGGTGCACATATTTATCCATCAGCTTGGCGATGGGGTAGGTGTACTGCGACAGGCCTATTTCTTGGCTGGTGAAAGCATTAGTAATCCTATACCGTCTCTCTGGCTGCCCGCTTGTTGCGATAGTGAAGGAGACATTCTCGCCCTTTATCGTCTTTAGATCTCTTCTTATTGTCCGAATCGTCATTGGTTGTGTCCGCAGCTTCGTGGTTCAGGTCGCGCATCGTCTCACTCGTCCTGTCCTCTCACCAATTCGTGATCTCAGGATGCGTTGGTTGTACCTCAGGATACTTACCTCGCCACGACTTCTCTGGCGTTCTTCACATCTCAGTGTGGCTCATCATGGCATAGGGTGGGGAAAAAACATAAAATCTAGGTAGCCAGTTAATTTTTGCATGAAAAACAATCATTCGTTCTGTCATCTAACCCGAACTAACCTTACTGTCATGCATTTGTCCTAATAAACTAACCTACACTGTAGCACTCAACACTAATAAAACTAACCTACACTGTGGCACTCAACACTTTGATGAACATTGTTACTCAGCTGATAGAGTTGTGCTCTTTTTGATGTCCTGTCATACAGTGTCAGCTAAATGATCAATGTACGTGTATACCTTGTACATTTAGATAATTGTGTTTCAATTTTGGTGGTTGATAATTTTGCAGTCGTGGTAAGTACTTGAAATTTGCAAGGAGTTAGTGGTTAAGCAGAGAATAGAAGGAGGGGGATAGTATGTTAAATTGTTTTCATCATTGATCTTTCATCTCAGGCACTTCTACTTTGTTTGGTTTTATTCAGAATTCATATCTCTAATTCGTGTATACCTCTTGAAAAGAGATGATGAAAACAACTGGTTAGTTATTGTTAGTATGGGAATTAGGTAGACTTTCATGACTGCAACATCATCATTTGTGTCTGATTTCATGTTTAACTAAGTGGTTCTCTGTTGGTCCACCAAGTCTGTGGTCAGAGTGTAGGCATACCCTGTGGGTTTCAAGTGCCCATCCAATGGTGTCTGCTATCGTCGTCTCTCGGTGTGGTCAGAGTCCTCTCTAGGCATTTGCATTGTTTTGTCTCCCAAGTGCCCACTCTGAAGAAATTTACATGTGGGTATTTGGATGCAGATTTGTTCCAAATGGTCAATCGATTGTCTCTCAGCTCTGCACTGTCTCTCGGTTGACATGCAAATTGTTGGATTTTCTGTCTTTTGTGATACAATTTGGGTGTAGTCATTCACTGTTTTGCATCTCGCCTCAGAGCCAGATCTGTAAATACAAACACATGTTAATTTTCCACTCTTTTCTACTGTCTGTGTGCTCAACAAACATTAGCTAGATCTCATCCATCCCGTTCTAGGATAAATGATAGTGTTATCATTTATCAATCATATCGCATATGTACACATGAATGTGGACCCACACATTTTGAATCATGTTTAAAATGTCTTACAATGGAAAGGGCTACATGATCTATGTTGTTTGTGTTCCAAGTTTTCAATATTGAAAGCTTATAAAGCCTAATCTAACGCTGTTTATGTGGACTACAAGGTACGCCCATAGATGTATTATAATTCTGAAACAGACATTGTAATTAGCTTTATGTGACTTATAATGTGTAAATTAAAGCAACATAAACACTCAAGTTACTACTGTAACTGAGATGATAGTTGTGTACCACAAACAGTACTGAATTTGCAAATCTGGTATGTCATAAATGTACAGATGTAGCAGTACTGACTATCTGTATGTCATGTATGTCATAATATGTCCTGATAAACAGAAAATGGGGGACCCTGATGTAAACAAGTCTGGTATTGAAAATGGGGGACCCTGATGTAAACAAGACTAAAGTCTCTCTCTGGTCTGCATCCCCTTAACAATTGTGTATTGAGCTGTGCTGTATTGTACCCATTCTGCAATCTGTTAATAAAGTTTTCAATCAATCAATGCATCTATATTTATGATTGTCATACTCACCGGGGACAGCTGTTGTGTTGGGTTGGATCCGTTACGTGTCGTCAGCAACCCGCATCTCGCCACCTCAACTCAACATTTTCCAATAGCAGCGCGCACATACATATACAAATAAAACATATACTACACGTGGATTTCACGCACCCTTGGCCTTGGGTACATTACACTTTACGTTCGCTTATGGATAGTTTAATATAAAATAATCACTTCACGGCGCGCATAGCGTGACGTCATCGCTCCATGCGACGTTCGTGCGTTCTCATTCGCCTCGGAAATAACGCTTTGCAATTCATACAGTATTTTTCCAACGAACTCTCAATAGCCTGGAATTCCTATACCAGCGTTTTGTTACCGAATGAACGCGCCTGTGCATATGTTAAACGTAAACAAACTGAAACGATAAAACTATACTTCTCCAAATGGTTGCTCCCGTGGGTCGGTTCCGGAAATTACTATCCTAATATGTCGCGTGAACTGCACTTCAATGTTATTACCTGAACTCCAATGTTATTCTCTATATAACGGTAATAGTCTCTCAATGTTCGGCGCACGCAAATACAAACGAGACTTTAAACAGACAAAACAAACATTAATACATATAAGTTAACGTGTGTATATGTCTGACTGTATTGGATCGCTTGTTCGTTTAGTCGGCCAGCATCTGCTGCGACAAGGCATTTATCCCTTGATATATCTATACATCGTTATTAAAGTCATAACGACCGAATCCTGAACTTCGAAATTTAATAGCGATATATTAGATTATATATACCTTTTAATCACACTCACGGTCCCTTCGACCTGCGACTCGTTAAATGTACATTCACGTACTCCCGAGCGCGCTGGTCATCTTCCCGCTATCTGTATAATCAATTGGAATTCAATCCAAATACATCGTTTTCAGGAAATGGAAGAGATTGTGGGCTTGAAACAATGAATATTATGACGCTACTCTGGTAATTAATAGGTTCCAATAGAGTAGCGTTTTCCAAGGATATCACATCATAATAAGCTCACGTATCTTCCTTTGTTGCCTATATTTTTAGTCTGCATCAGCTAGACTAGGGGTAGCAAACCAACACCCTTATTTTGTGCCCTAACTTTCGGTTTGGCAACAGCCAAATCCGGGAATAGCACAACAACCCATCCTCTCAGAACATCTGTCCAGATAAGGACCCAGGTACACGCGTTTCCCCGGTACGATTCTCAATACAGATCAGATATATTAATGCACATTATTCTTACTCAGCCATGATCTCAATATTGGACAACATTCTGTAATATTCACCTGGCACAGAGAAAAGCGGGAAGATTTTAATTCCTTCCATACATTTAGTCGACCATCCTATTATACTCACTTTTCTCTGTATAGTTGAATGATACAGCACGCCGGGAGGACGCAAAAAGTCCGTCACAAGTTCGTAGACGCCAATTGTGGGATATTTGTGGATATCCTGATGAAGAATGTCTCAGTCAACCGAGGCTTGGATAATAACAAGGTTTATTAACCAAGCAGATAGAATACATAGAGAGAATGGCTGAGGCTCTCGCCCCAGGTGATCAGCTGAAATTACCCAGGTAAGAACCTGGTATTGTGGTCGGGAAGAGCCCTTTATAGTTCAACAAAGGGGGTGTGTGGTCCCATTTGATAGGTCAGATGGGGGGGAGGGGGTACAGGTTTGGGGACACAGGGGAGGGGGGTGATTATTCCACAGAGAGGGGGGGGGGGGGCACAGGTAAAGGGAACACAGGGAGGGGGATATATTTACATGAGGACATAATTATAAATAGATGAATACAGATATTCTATATTCATATTTCAAATTGCATGTCGAGGATGGCAAAATTCAGTACTGTATCTACAAAAAAGCCTGTAAATCATCTGCCCTACTGTATATTAATTTGCTTAGATTTTTTGTACACCTGATCTCAAGAAGGTGCTGAATGAGCTCAGTTTTCACGTCTGGTCACTGTCAAATATGAAAAAAGAAAAAAGAAAAAAAGAAAATTTATATTCTCCTTTGGTTCATTACAATTTACTCAAGCCTAGTACAATTTACTCAAGCCTAGTAACAGACACAATATTTCTGATACTTGGAATACATTCCCTGAGGTCCATAGATATCCGTAGATACCAAGAACATGCAAATGGGCCTTGTAGAAGTGGAGCAATCTTCCATTTACTTAGGTATGTATGTATAGCCGAATTTTCTGAAAATATGGATAGGGCTTAAGAGGTTAACAACCAGGGAATCCCCAAGAGAAGGTTATGTGTAGTTGAATCATAGTAATCCATGCACCAAATACTTTTTTAGTTTTTCTTAAGATTGTGCCAACAATGTTTCTACATGATGTATTTACAATGATCGCTTTGGTGAAATAAGATTGAGAAAGAGAGCTACTGTAGTGCTGTGTTTATAAGGGATCCTTGCTGTCCTTTATGTGGTCAGAAAATAATCATGACAGCTTTAAAACTCACATTTCACCTCAATATGAAATGACATTTAATCATTTTCTCTGAATAACTTTGCTTTGCCATAAGTAATTTCATTGTTACGCCATCTTTATGGAGTTCCCCAATCAAAACTACCACAAAACGATCTGTCTCATCATACAGACCGTCTCTGGTGGAGAGACCCATCGGTGCAACTTTAGTGAACACTCCTACATCTGAGAATAACATGCTAAGCGCTGCTCCTTCTCTCACCTCTGTATCTCTACCTCTGATCCTCCCTTCATGTGTCGGGGTACAAGCGCATCCCACACCATTCATGCTTAGGCCTACATGCATTTAGCCGCCGCTCAAAGCACCCTATGGAAGTGAGTTCTGTGAACAACAAAGGCAGCCACAACAAGGTAGCATGGCTTTGAACCGGACCCAGGACCGCTTTATTATTATTATTATTTGATGCCGAGGGTCTGGCGGTGCCTTCCAGTGGTAGCGTCCTGTGTGTCCTTGCATGTGACAAATTAAAGGTCACTGTCTGGACGGCGAGACGACACATCCCTTTATTCCGCCACCCTATTGAAGGGAGAAACCCAATAAATCTGGAGGGACTGTTGTCACAGAGGAGTTGGAAAGGTCACTCCCCGGAGGGCGAAGGGAAGTGGAGAGAGTCTCTCTCTCATTAAATCTCCCTGCCAACGTGATGTTTTACTCCCAAATGTCACTTTCACACCGGCTTCCTGGCCATGGGACCTGTCTTTAATTAGGCCCTGCTTATTCTGTTTATCCAGTCAGGGCCTTAAAGGTCCCCTCCACTCAAAAACGTGTTTTTTCTACAGTTAACTCCTCATGGAGGCATGACCTTGATTATACAGATTGTTGTTTGTGCAGAATTGGTCACCAGAGCACCCTTTTCACCAGTGGCGGCCGGTATGAACTACACTTGGGTGGTCGCAATCATCTGACCAAGCTGGCCAAGCGAATTCTGACTCATAACGTTACCAACATTAAGTCGAGTTAATTGATTCATACTACATTAGTACACGTATGATCATCAAATTAATAATGAACACATATATATAGGCCTATCTATCTTGTCATTTTAAACAAGTTACCATTCATTCATTCAGCCATTATGCAATACCCGGCCACAGCGAAATTAACACGCTGTGTTGAGAGAGCGAGAGAGAGAGAGAGAGAGAGAGAGAGAGAGAGAGAGAGAGAGAGAGAGAGAGAGAGAGAGAGAGAGAGAGAGAGAGAGAGAGAGCGAGAGAGAGAGAGAGAGCGAGAGAGAGACAGACCGCATTAACTCATTAACTCACTGTAGTTAGTTGAAACGTGGTCCGGAGGGCTTGATAAAGTGTATAATGTCCACTGTCCCACAGGCTTATTGCTTATTGCCAGCGGAGGAGTGCTGCCGAGTGCTTCCGCGTTTTCCCTGATTGGTTGCGACACGCCCCGCGGCAGGCGCGGTAGCCGCAGGGCGGCAGAGCTTGCGGCAGAGCTTGGGGCATTATGTAGCCGTAATCCGTGATGATTTTCATTCGAAGCTTAGCTCAACTGGCAGCGCTGCAGTCCTGCGGTCCGTTGGTGACAAGTTCGAATCCCATCAATTTTTATTTTATTTTTTTTAACTTGTATTCTTTCGCCGGTTAAGGTTAGGCATGGTTAAGGTTAAGGTTAAGGTTAGGCATTGTTTTTCGGAGTTGGTTAAGGTTAGAAGGGTTAAGTTTAGGCGCTGTTAAGGAGCTGGTTAAGGTTAGAGTTTGTCTTAGAGAATGGCAATATTCTTTCTATGGTTAAGGTTAAGGTTAGGCATGGTTAAGGTTAAGGTTAAGGTTAGGCATTGTTTCGGAGTTGGTTAAGGTTAGAAGGGTTAAGTTTAGGCGCTGTTAAGGAGCTGGTTAAGGTTAGAGTTTGTCTTAGAGAATGGCAATAGACAGCCTATTTCCGCACTGCCGCTCTCTCGCGCTGCCGCGGTCACATGGTCACATTGTCACATTCTTGCACTCTTCCGCTGGCAAAAAGCTACACGCGTCCCACAGTCCCAGTCTCCCAGACTGTTGTTGTCGATGTATATCCCCACTGTCCAGAGTGACTGCATCACAACACAACACAGCATCGAGTAACTAACTTACTAACTTCCTAACCAGAAACAGGCGTTGGCCAATCAGAGAGCGCGTCTCCGCGAAATGCGGCTACGGAAAAAACTGACGTCGGCCAATCAGAGAGCGTCTCTGAGAAATGCGGCTACGGAAATGATAGACGCTGCTGCTTAAACCGCTTCAAATCGCGCCCGGCTTCCATCATAATACATCATATTTTAACGCACAGCGCGTTACGCACTGATTGGCTGCGACGGATACAGCGATGAAACAGTGCACGGCGTGCATGTGCACTCAGAGCGCTATTGCATCTAGCCCGAGAGAAATACGGCGAGGAGAAATGCGGCTACGGTAACGGAACGTATTCTCTATCAGACAGTGAGTCACTTCCTGTTCAGGAAAACGATTATTTATATTTTATATATTAACGTTATATTGTGCATTGGAAACACAAACATACTTAAAATGCTATAAAACAAAAAACAAAAACTAATATTTCTTGTTCTGCTTTCTTTTAACCAGGGTTAACCAGGGGGGGCGGCGCCCGAGCGCCCCTAGTGGCCAGCCGCCACTGCTTTTCACGTTCTTCCACTGAAGGGGGGAGGGGTGTAATTTCTGTACTTCCTTCAAATCTGAGCCGGCTGCATGACGCAAATAATCCTGGGAACCTATCATGGTTGCTATTGCCCAGCTGGCTACACTGTCATCCAGGAAAGGCTAACTGCTAACGAGAAACGCTGACGTGAAACTACGTATTACACCGTAAGTTGATACATCTAGTGATCTGTGCACACACATGCATTTTTGGCAAACCGTTTAGGTGGAAAAAGAGAAAGTTAACCGGGAGAAGATGTCATGGAAAGAGGTGAGGGGAGAGGGGGGGACATTCATAGATCCTTACATTCTCAACGAGGGCAAAGGTGTAGAGATGCTGCCAAGCCATTTTCAGTCGTTTATTGAATTATTTTCAATATATTGTTATTCAATATATTAATCAAATAAAAAACATGTGGACATTACATTTTAACATTTTCATTTGAACCTATTCTTCCTCCTTGCTCGTTCCCTCCTCCTAAGCTGCTATAACCAGGGTGCGATCCAGGAGGGGAGCTCGGTGAGCTATAGCTCCCCTAGATCAGACATCAGCTCCCTTGGGGGTCTCTAAAGCTCCCCTCGGGGTCTCTAAATTACTGAAAATAAATGCTACTTTTGCCATGCATTTCTAATTTTTCTGTAATTTTCTGTATCATCATCGTGTATAATAATAAACGTATTGTGTCCCAACAATTATCAATACTCGTATTTTGGAATATACCTGTACACCCCGCGGTATTGCTATTGAATGATGTTTTTGAGTTTGCAGTGAATCCACAACTAAAAAGATTGGTTTTATCGGGTATCACAGTAGCTAAAAAACTGATCGCATCACGTTGGTTTCAACCGGAAAAAATGTGCCGGAAAGTGTGGTTTCTTACATATCTCGATGTGATATATCAAGAAATATCTACAGCAAGAATTCTGGGGCTCAATGAATCCAAAATGTCAATGTGGTTAGAAGTGGTGGAGAGAATAAAAGCTAGCCTATAATGGTAGTGTCTGGTTAGGAGTGAGGGATAATGGAGGTACTATCCAAGAGGGGGTCCGGGAGGGGGGGGTTTGAGCTGGAGCATATGTGTGTAGGGTTTTAGAAAATAGGTATTAGGGGTATATTATATACTAACATTTATATAATTGTAACTTCGCTGGATATACACTGTATATGGTTAAAATGTTATTATTGACTATTTTTGTTTTATCCTGTTTCTGTACTTGCATATATTTTAACCACCTTTACTGAAAGTTTCATTATACATTGTGTGTTGAGTACTGACTTTTAATAAGTTTTGTTTTGCAATAATAAAAAAAAAAAAAAAAAAAAAAAAAAAAATAAACGTATGCTATTTTGGATGTATGATTAATGATTTGCGCACTAATTCACACGTAATATGGCAACATGCATGCTATTCTTTCCAAGTCGGTCACGTGACTACGGCGGTATGGCACGGTAGTTCGCTCTCGTAAGTGACAGACCAATTAAGTTATTATTTCACCTCTAAAGAAAGAAAAATCCGCGCAACTTCAGGAAAAGGTTTCAATACACTAGAGGTGTGAATGACACGTCCTGGCAACCGTGCAGAGACAAGGCTGTTGTCTAAGAAACGTGAAATCGATTGGCGTTCTGCCAAACAAATTATGTCAGACAAAGACACCCCTGCTTGGGCGTCGCACCTAATTGCGGAGGTATCTATCATCAAAGATTCATTCCAGCTAAGGTTTGATGAGCTCAGTGAATCGATCAACGGAGTAAAGAAGGACACACGGGCTATTCTGCAAAGAATATCCAACGCGGAGAACCGTATCGGAGCGGTAGAAGACCAGATGGCCGTAGACGGCAAAACTTTGAAAGACCTGACGGGAGACGTGGACTACTTGAAAACCAAATTAACCTACATGGAAGCGCAGAGCAAGAGAAATAACATCGTATTGGTCGGCCTGAAAGAGGGAGAGGAAGCCGGTGACCCGAATAATATGATTAATGGCATTCTGAGATACATCCTGGATTTAAAGGACACTGACCAGGTACCAGAGGTAGAAAGGCACCATCGGACTCTCCGACCCAGACCAGACCCATCGGCACCTCCTCGCCCGTACATTATACGGCTGCTGAGATGGAACGACAGGCAGGACATCTTGAGAGCCGCGGGGAAGAAAAAGAAGCTGACATGGGGAGGAAGGCCGCTTCACGCATTCCAGGATCTACCCGTGGAAATTAAAAAGCAACGCGCCGGTTATACCGACATCAAGAAGAAATTGTGGGACGCGGATGTCCGTAATGGTATACTGTACCCTGCGAGGCTGATAGTCACCATCGACGGCGAAACATCCATCTATAATAACCCCACGGATGCAGCGAAAGGATTGAAGATCAAGCTTCCTAATATTTTTCGTTAATGGACAGAGCATAGAGGTATGACACACCCACCACTCACTGACAGTTGACAGTTGACAGTAGACATGACAACTGAGTTATTTAGTGTGGGTGATGACTTGAGCAAGATCCCGTGCAAGGTATGCAATGAACATTAGGGGCAGCCTCTTTCATTATACCGTTTATTATTATATTTATATATATTTTTTTTTGGTTTGTGTGTATGTATGTATATATATATATATATATATATATATATATATATATATATATATATATATATATATATATATATATATATATATATATATATATATATATGTGTATATGTAGGTATATATATATTATTTTGTTTTCTGAGGTTATGTATTGCACTGCCCCTATAGTAATAATTTCGGATGCACGGATCATGCATTTAATTAAGGACATGGTCTGATCACTGCGTGCGGATAACTGTGTTTATCAGTTTGTTCACGGACAGGGGATGGACACAGGTTCTATCTCCCTTATATTATGTGTGTGCCCTTTTATTGGCACTTCTTGTATGGTTTTCTTATGTGTTTTGTGTGTATTTCCCCTTGTTGGTGCAGACCATTGATAACTTCAACATATATTCAGTATTTTCCTTTTTATCCAACCTTTTCAACAAGCTAAAGCGCAATATAATTTTTGATGGCCACAATTAACATGATTAGTTGGAATGTAAACAGGGTTTCAAATAAAACAAAGAGATATAAAGTCATTAGTCATTTGAAATCCCTGGACTGTGATGTTGCGATGTTGCAGGAGACACATTTGAAGGATGAGGACTCTATTAAGTTGAGACAGAGATGGGTAGGCCAGGCCTACTCAGCACCAGGTACCGGGGCATCTAGGGGCGTCAGTATTTTAATAGCAAAACGACTGACGTTTAGACTATCTCAAAAAATTATTGACAAGGATGGCAGGTTTATCATTCTATCAGGTTTTTTACAAAATACTAAATGCACGTTAGTAAATGTCTATGCACCCAATATTGGTCAGGCCGAATTTCTATCCAAATTGAGTGTGGCATTATCTCATTTTGCGGCAGACCATATTTATTTAGGAGGTGATCTCAACCTAGTTAGTGACCCGGCAGTGGACAGATCGGGCCACCCACTCATATCAGATGGTGCATTGTCAGCAGCACTCAATGAGTTGCAGGTATCTCTGGCTTTGACAGACATATGGCGGGTAGTAAACTCTCTTGCCCGAGAATATACTTTCTATTCACACGCTCATAATTCGTACTCAAGGATTGATTACTTTCTTTTTTCACAATGTACAGTTGAGAATGTGATAGAGTGCAACATCCATAATATTATAATCTCAGATCATGCCCCCATGTCAGTGCGCTTAGCTCTCTCTGTAAACAATCACAAAAGTAAACAATGGAGATTTAACAACTCTTTGCTAAAAGATCAAGAGTTTGTATCTTTGATAAATGAGAGAATAACTGAATTTATAAATATTAATCTAAAATCTGTCCCTTCAATACAAATGGTGTGGGAAGCATTCAAAGCAACTTGCAGAGGGTGGATTATTAGCTATTCTACAGCCAGAAAGAAGAAAATGATAATGAAGAAAAACAACTTAATATTAGAACTTAAGGCTGTAGAAACACAACACATGCTTAACCCTGGAAATATACAACTGAAAAATACTATGTTGATTCTTAAGACAGAGTTGCAATCAATTATACATGAGGAGACAGCGTTTGCTCTTTTCAGACTCAGTAGGAAATATTTTGAATCAGGAGATAAAGCCGGTAAGATGCTAGCACTAAGATTAAAACAATTAGAAAATCGCCAATCAATACCATTTATATGTGATAGTACAGGGGCAGTTATTTATGAACAAACAGAAATTAATAAAGCTTTCAGTGATTTTTATAGTAAACTCTATCAGTCAGAAGGATCTAAAAAACAGGAAGACATGGATATATTTTTTAAGGACATATCCTTACCCACATTACAAGAGGTAGAAAGGGAGCATTTAGAGGGTCCTATCAGAGAATCAGAAATCATATCTGCCATGAACCTCCTTTCAACAGGGAAAGCACCAGGGAATGATGGATACACCTTAGAGTTTTACAAACAGTTTCAACACAGGCTAACCCCACTGCTTACACTAGTATTCAATGACATAATAGTTCATCAATCCATGCCTCAGAGTATGTGCCAGGCTACTATCTCTTTGTTACCTAAACCTGATAAAGATCACTCACAAATGGGTAATTATCGTCCCTTAAGTTTATTGAACAGCGATTATAAGCTATTTGCTAAGATCCTGGCCATGCGCATAGAGACAGTCATGCCTTCACTGATCCACCTTGATCAAGTAGGGTTTATTAAAGGCCGCCACGTTTCTAATAATATGAGGAGACTATTTCATGTCATGTCAAAAGCGGGCAACCTACAACAACCAGCGGTAGCTTTATCCTTGGATGCTGAGAAAGCTTTCGACAGAATAGAATGGCACTATCTGTTTTATGTTCTTACCAGATTCGGTTTTGGACCCACGGTCATACATTGGGTGATGGCGCTCTACAACAAACCACTAGCTTCAATTAAAACAAATGGCATTATATCTCAACCGTTTCAGCTATTCAGGTCCACCCGACAGGGTTGTCCGGTTTCTCCATCACTCTTCATCCTCGCCCTCGAACCGCTGGCATGTGCCATACGAGCAGAGGAGAAAATCACGGGCATCAATATTGGGGGGCATGACTTTAAAGCTAATCTGTATGCAGATGATGTACTATTAACACTAACACAACCCTGTCAATCAATCCCACAGGTGATGAAGCTGATTAAAGCATTTGGGGAGTTTTCAGGATATAAGGTGAACTTTAATAAGAGTGAAGCTATTCCTCTGAATAACCTGACCCATCCTTCACATATTGGTTCTGCCCCTTTACAGTGGAGATCACAAGGTATGAGATACCTCGGAATAAACATCCGGACACCTATAGACACGATTTTTGATTCTAATGGTCCACACCTCTTGAAGACAATTAGGGAGGATATTAAGAGATGGACAGTGTTACCCATTTCATTATGGGGTAGAGCAGAGATAATAAAAATGAATATTTTACCTAGAATATCATTTCTAATATCAGCTGTTCCACTCAAATTCCCCTCGTATTGGTTTAAAGAGATAAATAAGCTATTTACAGGTTTCTTATGGAGGGAGAAGACACCTAGAATCAGCTACAAGAAATTGATGAGACCAAGAAATAGCGGTGGACTTAGTATTCCGGATGTTTACTCATACTATCTCTCTTATAATGCCAGATTCCCCTTGTCATGGGGTTACATATGCAAGACCGAAATAGGCAGTTGGAAATGGATTGAGGAGAATATTTTATCAGAACTTAGTAAGACGGTATCCTTGGTATCATTATGGTTTCACCCCAAACCTAACTTTAAAATGGATAACCCGATAATACGATTTTCATGTGAGATAATCAAAACCCTACAGAAACGGCTAGCCTTCAAAGGGATCTCTTTACCTTCATGCCCCATATGGTCTAACCCCCTGTTAATGGCTGGGGGCAGCACACTAGTAAATACTTCATGGCAGGGTAAAGGAATACATCAACTAGGACAGATTGTGAAGGATGGAGAGACGATACCTTTTAATGAATTGAAAGATCTGTATAATTTAAGAGATAGTGAATTCATGTTGTACTTTCAGTTGAGATCTGTAGTAAGATCAGTATCCATGAAAAATAGAGATATGGGGATACATAAGGATTTGGATGACAGACTAAGAAGGATCGCTTCAGAAAGGAGGTCAGTATCTAAGATCTATAGGTTACTGTCACTTAGCTCATCAGATGGCCTGGCCTCCATTAAACAGCAGTGGGAGAGGGATTTGAAGGTCTCCTTGACTGCTCCACAATGGGAGACGGTTTTAAAAAATACAACAACATCATCAAAATGTGTAAGATATAAAATGATACAATTAAAGGTAGTTCATCGAGCTTATATTACACCATGTAAAATAAAAAAAATGGATCAAGCCATCTCAGATTTGTGCTGGCATGGATGTGGGGAGGTAGGAACACTCATCCACATGTTGTGGCATTGCCCCACAGTGAAGAGTTTTTGGCACAAGGTCATTTTAAGACTATCCTCTATTCTCAGTGTTAAGATACCCTTATGTCCAAAAGTCTGCCTCTTGGGCATAGGGGTAGTTGGTATACAATCAGCACTTACGCAACGCATCATTACACTAGCACATATGTCAGTTAAGCGTACTATCATGATGAACTGGAAGATCCAAAAGCCAAATTGTTTCTGCATGGACACCTGGATGAGGGATTTCATGGACCTATTGACAATGGAACGAGCAGCCTCAATGCTCGCTGAACATGACCATGGAGAGGACGGTCCCTGGATCTATATAAGGACATATTTGGAGAATACTTATGACTGAAAGCAGGAGTGTTTGATCTGCACCCCCCCCACCCCCCCCCCCCCCATTTTGTTAGTATGTTTTGTCTGTATTGTACCGTTTGTGAGTTTTGTTTTGTCTGTATTGTACTGTATTGTATTGTTTATTGTTTGTGAGTTTAGTTTTGTCTGTATGGTACTGTATTTATGTTGAGCTGTTTTGTGTTTCAAACTATTAATTAAAAAAAAAAAAAAAAAAAAAAACATGCATGCTATTCTTGCAATTACCATTCGGAGCGCGGAGGCGCTGCAGCCTGCTGCGACTATTATTAGTATTACAACGCCCGGTGACCGTGCCGGCGCTGCGGTCGGACTCGTATCAGAACACAGGATAGGATTAGATACTGTAGACAGTGTTGGATGATGATCTATCATCTAATTAAATGGATACTTTTTTTTTTATCATGGAATGTGCTGTGGAAGCCCAGACCGTCCAGACGGCCGGACCTCAACAAGTGAGTTGTCTAGTATTATGTGTTCTGTAGAACTGAAACTGATTGAATATGTGACAGGATTCAAGAGGTTTATTTGTCACATACATACATAGGCTACATTAACGTCCGCGATCACAGTATCCTCCAACAGTCTGACTCCTCCCTGAGAGGCGCGCCGGGGGGGGGGGGGGGGGGGGGGGGGGGGGTGCGCGATTATTTGGTTGGCTCACCCAAAGACCATGCTATGGATCGCACACTGGCTATAACCCTTTTGTGTAGATAGATAGATAGATAGATAGATAGATAGATAGATAGATAGATAGATGGATAGATGGATAGATGGATAGATGGATGGATGGATGGATGGATGGATGGATGGATGGATGGATGGATGGATGGATGGATGGATGGATGGATGGATGGATGGATGGATGGATGGATGGATGGATGGATGGATGGATGGATGGATGGATGGATGGATGGATGGATGGATGGATGGATGGATGGATGGATGGATGGATGGATAGATAGATAGATAGATAGATAGATAGATAGATAGATAGATAGATAGATAGATAGATAGATAGATAGATAGATAGATAGATAGATAGATAGATATCTAGATAGATAGATAGATAGATAGATAGATAGATAGATAGATACTTTATTGACCCCCTTGGGGAAATACATATGTTTTATACCCGCCATTATTACTTTTTTTTTATAAAATATTTATTTGTATTTTTTCTTTTTAGATCTTTTAAAGTGTTGGCCCTATCAACACCCAGTTGTAAACAGAGCCCACAATTGACCCAAATTGAGTCAATACCATAATAGCCACTGTTTCTACAATTGTTGTGTAACTTTTGTATAATTAGCCTCTGGCTATAACCTCTGACCATTTCTCCATAATTATAAAAAAAAATCGCTCAATACAGGGTGCAATAGTGCCAAAGATGTTTACTAAAACCCTTTAAAAACATTTATAACATCACGTTTTTGCCTATAGTACTACAATCAATCTTCATTATATGTCTGCGTTAACTTTCAGCCGTGGCTGTCAGTGATGTCCCTAGGAATTACTCAGGTGACACTTGTGTTGCCTGTGGTGTTCCGCTCTGTGCTTTTATAGGTACATATAAAAATAGACAGGTGATATCCAAGGTGTGGATGAGTGATACGCCTTGTGTGATATTCTGTCTCTGTGAGGCTAAATTAGTTTTACCCCCTGAAGTAGCTCCAAAGGTAAGAGATACACGTTTCAGTCAGTATATTATTTATTTGCTGCTTCTGACACTTACTCCATACATTTGACTGAAACACATAGACATTGAACATTCGTTCAGGGTCATTGGATACATATATTATTGGGATTTTAAGGGCTTTTACTTTATTGATTTATTGGTGCTGGAATGGCTGTTGGGGAAATTATCCTATACTGGCCAAACATCTGATGCCAGTATCAGTATATGGGGTATAACAGGAGCAAGGATCCTGGTATATATTAGTATATACATCTGATGTCAGTATTGGAGCCATATCCAGGAGTGTAGTCGTGGGTGAAGAGGGAGTAGAGGAGAGGGCTCAGCACACAGCCCTGTGGGATTCCGGTGTTCAGAGTGAGGGATCCTACTATCATCCTAGTTATCAGTTCCTTTTTATTTTTTCATTTACAGGTTAATTTCACAGTTCAATAATCTTCAATACTGAGACTCATTCAGTAAGCAACATTCCCCGCAGTAGGCTAGGCAGTCTCATCTCCAAACCATTTCCCATACATCATAAGATATAAGATATTCCTTTAATGATCCCCTTGGGGAAATTGAGGCATCATAGCAGCATGGGGAGGGGTGAGGGGAGGTACAGGGTAATAGTAATAGTAGAAGACATAATACAGTTAATGCATTTATAGTACAGTGGGAAAAGTTAAAATAGGCTGTGTAAACAATATAACAATATAATTAACTCTGAGTGTACGCATATGAGCAAGTAGGCTGACTGTTCTGCAGTCTGACGTACTGTGGTCTGTCGGTGAGATAGACCGTGATCCAGGCCACCAAGCCGTGCTCCAGCTCCATGTACTGTGGTCTGTCGGTGAGATAGACCGTGATCCAGGCCACCAAGCCGTGCTCCAGCTCCATGTACTGTGGTCTGTCGGTGAGATAGACCGTGATCCAGGCCACCAAGCCGTGCTCCAGCTCCATGTACTGTGGTCTGTCGGTGAGATAGACCGTGATCCAGGCCACCAAGCCGTGCTCCAGCTCCATGTACTGTGGTCTGTCGGTGAGATAGACTGTGATCCAGGCCAGCAAGCCGTGCTCCAGCTCCATGTACTGTGGTCTGTCGGTGAGATAGACCGTGATCCAGGCCAGCAAGCCGTGCTCCAGCTCCATGTACTGTGGTCTGTCGGTGAGATAGACTGTGATCCAGGCCACCAAGCCGTGCTCCAGCTCCATGTCATACAGGAAACTGTGGAGTCTCTACTTCTATTAAGATAGTCAGCTGTAGATGTGAGTGAAGCTTGACAACACTAATCTCATTATAACACCCACAGAGTTGCAATGGTAATGAGGAACTTAAATTTAGCTAGAGTTAAAAACAGTTAATGTCTTCTGACAGCTGTTTATAATTTACATAGAACGTCTCTCAGTAGACCATAACCACATTTCCTTAATCATTTATGGAATAACTATTGTACAGAGAAGATGTTTTGGTAGCAAAGGAAGGTGAGAGATGTGGCCTTAGACTAGAGATGTGTATTTGCTGCACTTTTTATGGTTGACTATTCAGCAATTGTTAAAAATAATAAAGTATTCTGTATTCGCTGGAGTATCAGATTATTAAGCACAATAGCATAATTTACAATTAAAATGTCCTGCAAAAGCAGGCATTTGTTTTGGCCATGTCTGCTTCTTAATCTAATAAAGATAGCCTAAGCCTTTAAAACAATATTAAAACACATATTGTTTAGAGCCTAATCATTGATCAATTATAATCATAACTTTAAAACACAGATGGAAAGCGCCCTGGGCTGGGTTTCCCAGTTTTAACGTTCTGCAAAGGTTTCTATGGTATAACTTTCAAAAGGAGCTTGCATTCTCTGCGAGTATTTCCCAGACTATGCTTTAACAGTTGCCTAAGGGACAGCCTCAAAAGTAGTAAGTTGGAGCTGTCCGTCACTGTGGTGCTGAAAGGTGTGCCAATGATGCCACGTGAATCAATTATTTCACTTGTAAAGGCCTATTAATGACGTTTTCATATAAAAAGAGTCAAGACAAGAAACCATTAGAGGTGATAGAGCATGATGTTTCATTGCTGTTTTTTTGAGTGATCACTGATTAGTGTAATTAATAGCGGGTGCATCCACTTTCTAATTACATTTATTGTGGACTGGCATTGGCTAATGCAGCCTATATAATAGCGTGTGGGTAGTTGCAGGTGAAGACACGCTGGCTGAAAAAGCAAGATTAAAGAGAAGAGTGACCTTCACCAAGGAGGAAATGGACATGTTGCTTGATGAAGTAGGCTACAACCTACAGTGTCCTATTTTGTTAAAGGGATATTTCACTTTCATGTGAAATGTCAAAATCAACAGTCTTACCTTTATCTAAAATCATCGACAAGCAAGCCAGCGACCACTGCTGTCCCTGTCGTCCGCTGTCAACACCACCATTCCTCCCAGGTGTCAAGATCCTCGTTCACCTTCATTTCGGGCACTTAGTCTAAATATCACACTTCTGAAGTATAAACAAACTGCTGCAGATCTCAGTAAAACAGACATGTCTTGAGTCAAAGGTACCGTGTTTGTTTTGGCATTTCCTTTGTCTTTACAGATTGAATACGTTTGAAAAATAAAAGCAGATCCGGTCAATTTATTTGAATGTGCTGTGTATCTTTGCCTTGTGTGGAATGTTTGAGGAGGTTACCCATGGTTGTGCCAATGTGCCACCCTGCTGGAAGAAATATTCTAAACATTATGTGATAAGTTGACAGTTGGTCAAATTACACCTCAAGTGAAAAATAGTTCCTTTACTGATCATTTGAAAATGGCAACATTAGCTAACATTAGGGGGTGGAAGTACCTTTGACACAGAACAATATATCACAGTAATATTGCTGTATTCGTTTGTATACTTCAGAAGTATGATATTTAGACATGGTCCTCACAATGGAAGTGAATGAGGAGCCTTACACCTGGGAGTACTGGTGTGACAGCGGACGACAGGGACACCATGGTCACTATAGCTTACTCGTAGACAACTTTAGATACAGATAAGACTTTTAAGTTCTACTAAAGTGAAATATCCCTTTAATGAGAGGTATACCACTTAATTCCTTTATATCTATTTAGCTCTTTTCACAAAACATGCTCCTTTGTAAACACCCTTTGTTAAATTCTGCAAATAAAGCACATGTGCACAAAGCACAATGTTCTATTCCATCATGTTGTGTTTGTTTTCTATAGACCCTTTCACTGGACTGTTGCTAGGGAACAGTTTGCACCCAAGTGTATTTTGTGTCGGGTTATTGCATTATTAAACTTTGCAACACGAAATGCAATTGTCTGTTTAGAATGTGTTATGCTAAGATGAAACCATTCATAATGTGCTTGGAGAATATCTCTGTGGGTAGCGCATAATGTGGTCCAACTCAGCCCGATAATGATCGTCTAGATATAGCTGGTACCGCCCCCTTCATTAGTTTCCAGCTGGCCTCATTTAGATCTGTCAATTTGCCTAATATCTTGTCAAATATAGACCTATAGTAGCGGGGTACAGGCTACTGTAGCCTAACCAGAATTAACTTTTTCACAAATTGCATCAGTATTATGGGTATAGGCCCTATACTTTATTTTACTTTATTTTACCTTAGGAGTCAATTGAGGGGGACCGCCTTTTCAATGACGCAGAGGGTATATACAGTAATAGCATCATACATTACAAAACATTCAATCATAGTAAAGTAAACTGTAAAACAAGAGTACTTGTACAATCAAACATAATGGTATAGTACAAATGCATAAGACAATGGGACAGTAGGAGGTAAAGGAAAACAATTACAAGTTGATTATTACCATCATGGTGGGAATAGACGGGTGACGCAACAACATGCTCTGCACAGAAAGGTTGTTTGGATCATTCATTTTCAAGTTAATATTAAAGGAGCACTTCACCCAAAAATCATTTCCATCTCTGTCATTACCAACCCCCAGGCTCACTTGTTCCCCTCATATATTATATATATATATATTATATATATATATATATATATCAAGCTCCACCCTCTTTTCTTGGCTCTCCAATCTTGATTCCAGAGGCACTGTGGTGTTCGGGGGAAACGTTGGTGCACGTGACACTGAAAGGTATTTGGCAGCATCTAGAAGTGAGTTGCTAAACGGCCTAAAAACGAGTGGGTTGTTGTTTAGCCCTGGCTGTGGTAATGTTCCGCAATCTTGCCTGTTCCCTGGCAACAGTTACAGTAACACAAAGTAAGTCCAAGGCGAAAACGGTACTCGCAAACAAATAATAATAGAATATTCGGACTCATCCCTACCTCGGACAAACGACCTTGGCCTAATGAAAAAGAGAGCGTGATCATTTTGTTTCTCAGATCTTTGTGCACAGTATGTATGTTCAATGAACGACTCAACTCTAGGTTCTGTTGGTGAATCTATGTGGGCACTAGATATTTCCCTCACACTGTGGAATAAAATACATTTCCACAACTCCAAAAACAGCCTTACAATCTAATAACAATTAACCTTGAGCAATCCTTGTTATTATTTAAAAGGGATCCTTTTAAACAATAAACAACAACAATAATAACAATTAACGTATTTACAAGTCGGATGAAGTTTTGCAAATAAGGAGACATATATATAACATCTCAAAGCACTCAAAAATGCCATTTCTCTATTTTGGCCATTTCTGACACCTTCTCGGCTGAGACAAGGCCTTTGTTCACCCGCACGCGGGTGCAAACAGCGAGGTCCGACCCCCAAGGGTTAGAAAAGGCTTCACCTTGCACAAAGCTGTCCTTGGTGCATTCAGCATTCATTTGGTGGACAAATGTGTGCTATACATGGAGGCCGTGGCCTTTGTAAACCGTAGTTGTTTACAAGTACGTAGACTTACCTCCATACATATTTACGTGCAAATGCTTCAAGGACAGAACTCACCCCTCAACCAGCCATGCGTATGCTAATGACGACAGGACAGCTGTTTCAATTGCAAATCACTGGTGGCACCATTCGTGTCACTACACTAAAAGATGCGTTAGGAACCGGAGACTGTACTCTGCATGTGCGCATGTGAGGGTGGAGTGGTTTTAGAGTGTGTGTGTGTGTGTGTGTGTGTGTGTGTGTGTGTGTGTGTGTGTGTGTGTGTGTGTGTGTGTGTGTGTGTGTGTGTGTGTGTGTGTGTGTGTGTGTGTGTGTGTGTGTGTTGATGTTTAAGTGTGCACACATGCATGCTAGCACCACTTGTACAGTGTACATTCAGAGCGATTCAACTACAATCACACTTACACTTGCACGTCTTGTTCACTGCAATGTGTGGGTTGCTCTGTGCCTTCACCGTCTGTCAGATTGGAAGCCGGCGTTATTCCGTGGGTAAAGGTTGTTTAGTCCTCTTGGCTATCTTCTGATTCACTCCCACAGGCCAGCTTGTTCCTGCTGCTGCTCTTCCTGCGTTGGCTGCCACGGCGAGGGTGAGGGGGTGATTGTGGGGGTTGAAGGGCTCTTCAGGATCCCCCCTCTGATCCTAGACCTTCTATAGGGAGGTGTAGTCTGACATCACTTTAGTTTCCCGCACGGTCCACCCGTATAGGGATTTATCATTGGGAAAATGTATTATAGGCTATTGTAATAATTCTGCCACATTAACATTGGCAAGCTTTTCATTTTTGCACAAAATGAGTTCCCTTCTATCACTAACACGATTGTTTAAGCATTTTTTATCCTTTTTACCTCCCTATTAAACCACCCACACTTTTTGAAAACATCACCACCCACAATGTATTCACTTTTCACTGCCGGAAACAAAAATAATTTGTCCCGCTTGTTACTGTGCTTGTTCCTCCGTTGCTACAGTAGGTGGCCCATCATTTGAATTTGATGTAGCAGACTTTTCTTTTCTTATTTTTTTCTTTTTTCTCCTTTCTTTTTCTTTTTTTACACTGTAAAACATGACTTAATAAGGAGACTCAGCCACAGTAGCCGCTCAGCCACACGGCGCGTGCATTTTCCATCCATCGAGGTTTGCGAGAACAAACGTACAGTAAGGCTCAAATTGAATCAGCGCATTCATAAATTGATACAGCGTTGAAATTTACATTCCATCCCCTCTCTCCACCACGCTTGGATGTGCGGGGCTAATCTCACTGTAAACATAAACACACTCCCTGTCACACTCTGATGCCTGTGTTATGGAGCATGGTATCTGCCTGGGTGGGTGGACTGTGTGGAGAAAATGCTCCAGTGCTCACACTGGCTTACGGTATCACCCATGTTTGTGACCGCGGGAAATCCTGGCGGTATTGAATGGTGAGCATCAGGAGGGGATTGAAAGAAGGGGGGGGGGGGGGGGGGGGGGGGACGGGACAGGCCTGTGCTACTGTATACTGGTCTTGTTTATCTATACTATAGCACTGAGTTGTGTGGCTACCGGAGGTTGTTATGAAGAGTGCAGCTGAGTACCCACCGCCGAGTGCTCTGGGATGACAGTTGATAGCAGTTGGTTGTTAGTATTCATGCCAGCACTCAGCCAGTGTTCTTGGAGGTTCTCCGATGTTAGAACGTCACGCCAAGAGACAATTTTTGCATTAGGCTTGTCTGTCCTCCTCAAGTGTTTCCTTTATATCTGCACAATTTACTGTCGCAATAAATCACTACAGCTCCTGACACTGAAAAGCCCACTGATACTGAATGGCTGTTTCTTAAAGATTGAGTTGAATGGAGGAAAATTGTCAGTGTGCGCTTCTGCAAGTCGAGTGCTTCAAGTTCCTAATTACTTGTATCTCTGCAGTCTGCACTCAATCAGTGTCCTGACAACATGCTGTGGGTGATGCATGGCAACGAATCACATATTGTTCATTTGTATGTTCATGGATCTGGTACCATCTTTGTCAATCAGTACTCATCACAACAGATTCTGTCATCGATTCATATAAGACAACGACGCTGGGGTAGTGAGTGATAGTGAGGAATCAGGTGGGGGGATATGGGGGCGGGTTACAAAAGAGATTGGGGAATTGATCCAAGTCAATCTGGGGGGGGGGGGGGGGGGGTAAGTGAGAGAGAGGGAGAGAGTGAGAGAGATAAAGAAAAAATATGCGAGAGAGAGAGTGTTACAGGGGGAGAGATACACGGCAAGATACTGAGTTGCCAGAGCAGGAAAGCGGGGCTCGGACAATCCTCAGATCCATAATCATAGCGCTCTAAAATATCCTAATGCTTTATGACGTCCATGCTGTGTGTTTGATGTGGGGGGGTGCCGGGCTAATGGCCTCAGTTACTCTGCAGTGTCTCTCAGGGGACTCTGTGTCAACTGGCGTGACACCAGCGCTGGATCAATACCGTCTGTAACACTGAGGTATTTGCTGCAAGTTCAAACCTCACATGAAGAGTTCAGTTCATCTGCTTCGGCTTTTCTGTTATGAACTGTAAAATGCGCGACCACTGAACGCAAAGAAGGAAAAAAAAGATTTAGGGATGACGACGTGTTTTTTTTCCTGAAATTACATTGTGACCAAAAATGGCTGCTTTTATTCCACCAAAGAAATGCTTTTAGTTGTGTACTTTCTTTTATTTATAAATTTGTTACTGAATGTTTGGTTTAGTTTAGCCTTTTTTACTCTTTTCTTTTGTTATTATTACATGTTTTCTCCTTTAGATTAGATTTTTTACAGCGTAGAACATGACTTAATAACGAGACTCAGCCACAGTAGCCGCTCAACCACACGGCGCGTGCATTTTCAATCCATCGAGGTTTGCGAGAACAAACACGTGGCTCAAATTGAATCAGCGCATTCCTAAATTGATATGGAGTTGAAATTGACACTCCATCCCCTTACTCTGCAGTGTCTCGAAATGAAGGGAAAAAAAGATTTAGGGAAGACAGTGTTTTTTTCCTGAACTGACATTGTGACCAAAAATGGCTGCTTTTATTCCACCAAAGCAATGCTTTTAGTTGTTGCAAATTGTTCTAAGATGACTCTGTCCTCATAACAGAGATGGCAGGGAATGTTCAAGTTGTATTTCTGGGCAGTGTTGGCATCTTCGTGACTTTCTTTATGAAAAGCGAATAGCAACAAGTCTAGCTACTTTTTGGCGAAAATAGTCGACTGTCCAGATTTACAATTCATCTGCCACGGCTGTGCTTACTGCAGCAGCAGTGAGACGGTACAGTGGCATCTTAAGGAGAAAGAGAGAGAAGGGTGGCCTTTTACCTAGGTTTTCGCTCTACGCCCACCACAGGCTTTCAGCAATAGAAAATGAATACATTATGCAAGCCGGTGACTTCTAGATACCTTTTGAGAAGCCAGTTGCCACATTCATCGGACATGTGTTGTCAACTCCGCCCACCGGGGTTGGAGGTGGTTGCAAACTGTCGTTATGCTGCTGTTTCACCTCAAGCTTGACCTGTGTCAACGCTGTTACAAACTAAATAGCACAGCAACAGCATTTTCCTGTGACAGGGAGGTCACACGGGTCAGATGAGGTTTTCTCATTCATGAGGTAGGGTTTTGCCTGGCCCCCTCCCCTCCCCTCCCCTCATTGCCACAATGTCTGCGTTGATAGACAGTTGTCTGGCGGAGGGCTGACACTCTATGTAGACAGCGCCAGGGGCGCTCAGTCGCAGGTGCTGTCAATCAAAAGACACAGGCAAGAAACCTTCTAGATCTGTTTGGACAACAGGATGAGAATTCCACCCCCACAGGTTGCTATTTATTGTGCTACTGGGAATAGAGAATTGAGATATTCTCTCTACACCACCTGGAGAACTGTATGGCTTCTGGGCGGATCCTGCCAGCTCTCTGATACAGTGTGGTTCTGTCAGTGGATGGATTTGCCTGTTACAGACAGATACAGGGGACCAGATTTGATTAACCAATACGATGGCTTTCTTTGAACCAGCTTTGTCGGTCTCCATCACCAGGTGTCTCTCACTTTCCTCTGCAAGATTTTACTTAGAATTGGAACTAGCGTGGGATTTAGCCTAGAAGGATTATCTTTATTGCCGTGCAAGATGACAAAGAAGTATAACGTCGTTTTACTGCGGGCGGTTCCTCCCTTTTATATTGATTGATACAGTATGTGTTCATATCCTATTATCACAACTAAATTTCAGTGCCAATCAATTGTGGCATCCGCTCAAAGCCGGCAGAGCGTGTATAGATGGTTGTGAAGCGCCATTAAACGGTGAGTCTCGATGGCTATTGATCTTTGGAAAATAGCCTTTACATTTCACTGAAGAAATTATTCAACTCCATATCCCAGCAACAGCGACAAGACAGTGACAATATCACACTGAGCAATAATGTTATGGCAGACTCCTTGGCACTCATTATATGTCTAACAGGACCCTGAAAGAATACTGTTAATCATATAAAGGACTTTGTTAAAGCCTCTGATAATGAACAGGGCAGTCCTTCACAAAGGTCATTATGGGTAGGGGGTAGGGGGAGTCCTGAGGGAAGGGTACAGCTTCAAGAGTGTCCTGTCCAGGGAGTGTGGGACAGTCTAATGTACCGCCTGCCCTTGAAAAAAAACGGTCTTTGGGAGGGTTTTGAGAGGCGACCACGTTTGCCATGTAAAACATTCTGCTCTTCCTGTAATTAAATCTGTTCTACTAATGATCCAATTAAGAAATAGAAGGAGTTAAAGGGAGGCTACAGCACTTTAATTAAGTAATGTCACAGTGAAGTAAAGCATTGGCATAGCATCCCTTTGTCTGTGTGAGTGGCTAACTGGCTAAACTGAGAGGATTGCTTTGTGTTGGCCATAGCCTGAGCCTCAGTGAGCCAAAGTAACTGAATGATCCATTATTGTCTGTCTCTTTCTCCGTCAACATTCTTGTAGGTGGAAGACAAAAAATGCCCGCACTCCCACAAACGTGCGCGTACATTTTGAATATGTATTTCTATTTGATCCATTATGTCCTTGTTTTATTTACTGTC
>NC_140184.1:17698712-17803712 GCF_963971535.1 Notolepis coatsorum
TTCCTGTATTTCTCACTGAGACAGAATGTTGATGCGTTCGTGAATGCTTGGGGATTGGGGAATGCAATGTGTACTGTGGGGGAGGAGGGGCTGAACATATGCATTTGAAGGTCAAGTGGTTTTTATGTGCTGAAGGACGTTTTTGGGGTTTGTTGGGGTGTTTGTGGGTGTGTGCGTGTGTGGGTGTGTGTGTGTGTGTGTGTGTGTGTTGTTTTTATGAAGATGCCGTGAATTTTTTTGTGTCTCTACTGACTGTTTTTAGTTGACATGTTTTAATAAAGAACATCCAAAGTCTCTCTCTCTCTCTCTCTCTCTCTCTCTCTCTCTCTCTCTCTCTCTCTCTCTCTCTCTCTCTCTCTCTCTCTCTCTCTCTCTCTCTCTCTCTCTCTCTCTCTCTCTCTCTCTCTCTCTCTCTCTCTCTCTCTCTCTCTCTCTCTCTCTCTCTCTCTCTCTCTCTCTCTCTCTCTCTCTCTCTCTCTCTCTCTCTCTCTCTCTCTCTCTCTCTCTCTCTCTCTCTCTCTCTCTCTGCTGTTTGAGTGTATTGTACTCAGTACTACAGAATGCAAAGTACAAAAATTATCTGGATCGGACATTTGATATTTGGCATCGTGCACAATTGTACAGCCCTGTCCAATATTCTATTCAATTGTATTTGTATTCTAATTTAATAGAAATAAAATGAATTTACTCCTACATGCTTTGTAAGTGTTGATATTGACTGTTAATGTTACTTACTTGGCAATATAAAAACTTTTCTGATTTTGATTCTGAAAGTATCCAATGACCTGCAGGTTGGTCTTCATGGTGTTGGTTCTGTCTCTGTTGGGAGGAGTTCTGGCAGCACTGGCTATGGGTCAAGGTAGTTTCCTGCTGTTTGAGATTCACAGGGATGCCCGGCTCAATGCCAACCGTGCCACCCCTGCCAGTCTTACGTACCATCTGCCCCTGATGCTCCTGCCGCTCAGGCAGCCCTGTCAAAACAAGTCAAGATGGCTGCCCCAGGTGGCTGTGCATGGCAGCTACAGCAGAGGGAGCTGCTGGGAGGTAGTGGCACTCATCCAGACAAAATATTATGACCATTCATCCACCCCCACAACACAACCATCCATCCATCCACCCCCATAATTCAAGCATCCATCCACCCCCATAATTCAAGCATCCATCCACCCCCATAATTCAACCATCCATCCAAACCCACAATAAAACCATCCATTCACCCCAGTTAGAGGTTAGAGTTAGAAGTTCTATGTAGGATTGCAAGTAACTGTCTAACTGTATTTAACTGTTTCCACTGGCTGTACATAACTGTTTCCACTAGAGGGCGCTCTAGGCGGAGCCACTAATGCTGCCACCAGGTGGCGAGTATTTAAGGATATGTCTCCTCCCTCTCTACCTCTTTCCCACCTGCCTCTGACGGAGAGGAGAACTCATGTGTTGCTGCTTTACCATGCAAATAATAAACCACGCTGATTAATGGCTGAAGATAGAAACCATGCCTCTTGACCACATTATTGTCGCCCCATAGCCAGATTCTGTCAACACCCTGTGATCTAAAATCACTAAAGCTACAGCGTATGGGTTTGAGTCCCTGTGATCTAAAATCACTAAAGCTACAGCGTATGGGTTTGAGTCCCTGTGATCTAAAATCACTAAAGCTACATCACTACACTATTGCACTATTTTGCTAATCTTTTATCGTTTTCAAATTGTCTATATTATGTGTGATGATCGAGCCATAAACAGGGAGGCCTGTTGGGATGTTGGATCCTAATGTGAAAAACTGTGATTTTATATGTCTGCTCATTTTACCCTTGCTATTATTTTACTTATTTTAACTTTTATCTCTATGTCCCACTATCCGCTGGGTGCATACTCTGACCTGTATCATGTTTTGTAACAGATTACAGAAGCCTATTGTAACGTGAGGTTCTGATATGATTTGATTAATATATCTGCATTATTTTATCCCACGTTATGCTTTGCTCTTGCTGCTTGTTTTACACTGCTTTTATGTCTTATTTCTTACTGATGTAAAGCACTTTGAACTGCATTCCCCTGTATGAAAGGTGGTATACAAATAAAGTAATTATTATTATTATTATTATTATTATTATTATTATTATTATTATTATTATTACGATTACGATTACTATTACTATTACTATTACTATTACTATTACTATTACTATTACTATTATTATTATTATTATTATTATTATTATTATTATTATTATTATTATTATTATTATTATTATTATTATTATTATTATTATTATTATGTCTATTTCAACAGTCCACAGATCACAATCAGATGGCACAGAGCCGAGAAAGAAGCTTTCCTCCTCTTCATCAATACCATGCGCAGCTTTACCTGCAAGACACACACGTCGGCAGTGACCTTTTTTCCCCGACAGGAACGACACTTGGCCTCATTTGCAGGGAGCTCATGCTTGGGGAGAGGCGTGCCACATCTGTAGCACTGGGAGCTTTTGGGATTTTTGCTCCGACCGTAGTGTGGCTTTCCTCCATTACTTTTGGATTTGTTGAATTTAGGATTTTCCTTATGCTGCCTGCCTTTAACCCTTTCACTACCACGCTACAGAAGGTTAACCTTTCACTACCACACTATACGGTTAACCATTTAGCAGTGAAAGGGTTAAACAAATGTTGGTAGTGTGGTAGTGAAAGGGTTAAACACTGTCCACACAGTGCTACTATCCATCTGCTCTACACCACTGGCATCACTCCTCGGTGTTTTGTGCTGCTTTTTGACCTCCTCTGATTGTCTTGCCATGTTAACCCTTTCACTACCACACTACATAAGGTTAACCCTTTCACTACCACGCTACAGACGGTGGTTAACCGTCTGTAGTGTGGTAGTAAAAGGGTTAACCTTCTGTAGTGTGGTGGTGGTGGTTGTGAAAGGGTTAACCCTTTGTCGTGTGGCAGTGCAAGGGTTAACCTTCTGTATTGTCGCAGTGAAAGGGGTTAACCCTTTGATAGTGTGGTAGTGAAAGGGTTAATGGCTTTTTCCCGGTCTAGGTCTTTTCCATTTGCATGCGTTCTGAGAGTTGTGTTAGTCTGCCAGCCCCTGCCACTGTCCCTGATTAGCTCATCATGCAGCGTTCCATATTTGCAGCGCTCTGCTAATGCATACAGGGCAGCGCATCAACAGTCTTGTTTGCTTCTTGCTTGTGCATATTAAATCGTGCACCTTCATGTTCTTTTTCACTACAAAGAACGACTGAAAGCCATCCCTCACATGAGTGTATCAACGCTGATCTTTATCGCTTAACATTAAGCCTCTCAAAACATTGATTCAGTTTCATCTCCCATACAATATTTCAAAGTGTTCACCTGGTTATCTTCAGAGCTTGCTGTTAAATTGCTTGCCTGACGGAATCTCTCGAATCTCTGTATCCATTTTGTCCACTCGTGTGGTTTGGAAAACTCAAAGGGCTCTGGTGGCTGAATGCTGAACGTAGCACTGGGTGTGGTAGCCATCATGCTAGCTCCTTCCCCATTAATTTACGGTAACTTTTTACTGAACATAATTCCCACGCACTCATCCTCATCCTCATGTGACTTTCTGCACCCAAGCACAGGCTGATCCTGCCCCCGTAGAATGTGAGATATTGTGAGCGCTCGACCGATGTTATTGTGTCCATCTGGGGAGGGGGCCCCTGGCGGACATAATAATGGGCTTCACTGTGCAGCGGTGCGCTTGCCACGTTGAATCTGAAAGGGACATGAGTCAGGGCTCTACGCTAACTTTTTTTCCCAATGAGCTTTAGGAGCACACAAAGATATTTAGGACCACAGTGAACATTTTTCAAGTAACAGAGTTTATTAACAAACTATTTATTACATGCATATTATACTGCGTGTGTGCGTGCGCATACTAAGGGTCAAACATCTGTGCAATAGCACATACCATCAAAATCACACATTGGCCCATGGCTACTAGATGCAAATGATATTGGTTGTCCAGCTGCTTTTGTATGTTGTAGTGTTGTCACAATACCAACATTTTGACTTCGATACCGATATAATATAAGGTAATATAATATATTATTATTAGATGACAGAACATGGTAAATTCTTTATACATTTATAATTAATTCCCTCACTATTGGATGCCTCGGAGCGTTTCCAGGGATAGCTTATGGCGCTTTCCCACTGCATGTTACCTACTCGAAAGACTTTTTGGTTTTCCATTACTGAAATTTGCGGATGGTACTTTTTTTAGTACCTGCTTTGTCGAGGTTCCAAGTGGATGGAACGGGTACCAAAAAGTTACTGTTGTGTACTGACGTACCACACTGTTACGTGGTTACGTCATAGGAGCTGACGCTGTGCGTGCACTCCAGAGAATGCATACTGAGAGCGAGTCGAGTGCGGGAGCACTAGAACGGAGATTGCAAATAAAGACTATTGTTTAAATACTGAGTCGATTATTAAGTGAAGTACTACTTAATATCCAACAATGGCGACGAGGATAAACTCCGAAGTTGAATCTGCATAGAGTTATCACGTTGTTGAGTCGTGAACATGGACAACTTACAGAAGTTTGAATGCTACAATGAGCCAGCTACACTGTGACCAAGGTGGACCAGGTGGCTAATGGCGTTTGAGCTTTACGCTGACGGGAAAGGGTTGATTCTGGCTGTCGGTGTGGACGCCACAGTGAGACAGAGAAGAAGGGCTATGCTCTTAATCATGCAGGTACGGAAGTACAAGATGTGTTCTCTACACTGCCCGACGGGGGAGGACCGTCGGACTATGCTAAAGCTATTAAGGCGCTAAATGACTACTTTGTGCCGCAGGTAAACACTGCGTTTGCGCGACAAGCTTTCTACCAAGTATCACAGAAACCGGGTGAAACTGTACAGCAGTTTGTGACGAGGCTTCGTCAGGCTGCCAGAGACTGTGCGTTTGCTGCGGACATTAGCAATCAAATAAGGGATGCGGTGCTGAGCAGGTGCACGTCAGACTATGTACGGAGAAAGTTGCTTGAGGAACCACAACTTATGCTGCCGCGCGCTTTGGAAATAGCGTCGCAGTGTGAACGAGTGGAGCTGCAAATGGCGGCGATGAAGATGAGTGACGCCGCTGAGGGGAGAGAGACGGTGAAGAAGGAGGGGCAATTCCAGAAGTGGAAGCCATCGCCTCGTGGAGATCGTGGAGAAGGAAAAGAGAAATCCAAATCCGACAAAGTGTGCTACAGATGTGGACACGGGGATCATCTGGCCAATGATTCTGCATGCCCAGCAAAAGGACAAACATGCAGGAAGTGTAATGGAAAAGGCCATTATGCAAAAGTCTGTAAATCAACTATGCATTTGTGGTTGAAGATGATTCAAATCCTGAGAGGGTCACGTTTGATGTTGGGGGAGTAGATCTACTTATGCTAATCGATTCAGGTGCATCAAGTAACATTGTAGATGAGAACACATGGGAAATGCTTAAGAGTAAAAATATTAAATGTGTTTCTACCAAGGCAGCTAACAAACCGCTGTATACATACTCTTCCAAGGTGCCTCTTCCAGTAATGGGTGTATTCAAATGTCATGTTAAGGTGGGAAAATGTGACACTGAAGCAGAGTTCACTGTAATACAGGGACGGGGGGAGCCACTGCTAGGCAGGAAGACTGCTATTGATCTAGGTGTACTGAGGGTGGGCACAAACATAGCAGCAGTGACAGATGCTAAATCTGAAATACAGAGGCAATACCCCAAACTGTTTAAAGGTGTTGGTAAACTAAACACAAAGCAAATCAGTTTGCATATTGATGAGAGTGTAACACCAGTGGCACAACCCCTGAGGAGGGTGCCATTTCACCTAAGGGAAGCAGTAGAGAAGAAAATAAATCAGCTGCTAGACATGGACATTATTGAGAAGGTTGAGGGATCTACACCGTGGGTGAACCCTGTTGTAGTTGCACCAAAAGCAAATGAGGACGACATCAGGATGTGTCTAGACATGAGAAGAGCTAATGCAGCTATTATCAGAGGGAGATATCCAATATCCACAGTGGATGAGCTCTTACAGGGAATGAACGGGTCTGTCATTTTCAGTAAACTAGATTTGAAATGGGGATACCACCAATTAGAGCTCACACCAGAGTCTAGAGGTATCACTATGTTTGCAGTACACACAGGTACATACAGGTACAAGAGACTCATATTTGGAGTGTCATCAGCTAGTGAACAGTATCAACATGAGATAGCCACAGCTACAGCGGGCATTGAAGGGGTAGAAAATATCTCCAATGACATAATTGTTCATGCCCCAGATCAGGAGACTAATGAAAAACGATTCCATGCAGTTCTGAAGAGATTAGAGGACTGTGGGCTGACTCTAAACAAAGAAAAGTGTCAGTTTAACATGGACAAGTTGATTTTCATGGGCATGTTACTCTCACAGAAGGGCATAGGCCCCACCACAGAAAGGGTGAGAGCAGTAGCAGAGGCACGAGAGCCTGAGAACGCCTCTGAGACCCGTAGTTTTCTGGGCCTAGCGGGGTATAGTAGCCGTTTTATACCACAGTTTGCTAGCATATCAGAGCCGCTGCGGAGGCTGACCAAGAAAGACACAACTTTCATATTCGAGCCAGAGCAAAAACAGGCATTTAGAACGCTGAAAGAAAAGCTAGCTGAGGCCGGCACTCTGGCATATTTTGACAAAGATGCTCCTACTAAAGTCATAGCGGACGCAGGACCAGTAGGAATAGGAGCAGTCTTAGTACAACAACAGCAGCAGGAAATGGTGCCCATATGTTATGTGAGTAGGAGCCTGACTGATTGTGAAACAAGATATTCACAAACTGAACGAGAAGCTCTCGCCTTAGTTTGGGCGTGCAAGAGGCTGCACCCATACATATATGGTAAAAAGTTTGACCTAGTAACAGACCACAAGGCTCTGGAGGCCATCTACAGTCCGACCTCTAAGCCATGTGCCCGTATTGAGAGGTGGGTGCTGCGGCTCCAACCGTATGAGTTCAGAGTAATCCACATACCTGGAAAGGACAACATTGCAGATCCCCTGTCGCGACTGCTGGGAGAAAGCACGACAGACGGAAACCACAAGCACGGAGCGGAGGAATACGTGCGGTTTGTAGCCACACACGCTACGCCACGAGCACTGACTACCAGGGAGGTAGAGGAAGCCTCTGCAACCGATGAGGAACTCAGTGACCTGAGAAGTGCAATACAGAGTGGATGTTGACAAATGCCAAGTGTATGCACGCATTGCATATGAACTGTGTGTAATTGGACAGTTGGTGTTGAGAGGGACACGCATTGTACTGCCACATGCACTCAGAGACAGAGCCCTGGAGTTGGCTCATGAGGGACACTTGGGGGTTGTAGGTACGAAACAGCACCTCAGGAGTAAAGTGTGGTGGCCAGGTATAGATAAGGCAGCAGAGAAGTATGTGAGGTCATGTCACAGATGCCAAATAGTGTCGAGGCCTGATGTGCCTGAACCTTTGAGACCTACAACACTTCCAGATGGGCCGTGGCAGGACTTAGCCACTGACCTACTTGGCCCATTACCAACAGGACACTCGATATTAGTTGTAATAGACTACTACAGCCGGTATTATGAGTACGATATCCTGCAGTCGACCGCTGCTGAAAAAGTCATTAACAGCCTGGAGAATATCTTCAGCAGACATGGACTACCTATTTCCATACGGTCAGACTGTGGACCACAGTATATGTCTGCCCAGTTTCAAGCATTCTGCCAGGAGAACGGAATTGAGCATGTGAAAACCACACCCAAGTGGGCACAAGCCAATGGGGAGGTGGAGAGACAAAACGCTTCACTGATGAAGAGGATTCGCATCGCACAGTCTGAGGGGCTGGACTGGAAGAAGGAGCTACGCAAGTATGTGACCATCTACCGGTCTATTGATCACTCCACAACAGGGAAAAGTCCTGCAGAGCTCCTGTTCAAGAGAAAGATCAGAGGAAAGCTCCCGGACATCATGACACCACAAAGAGACCTGGAGGTCAGAGACACTGACGCAGAGAGAAAAGGAAAGTCAAAACTGTACATAGACAACAAGAACAGAGCAAAATACTCTGATGTGTCAGTGGGAGACCAAGTCTTACTCAAACAAGACAAAACAGACAAGTTTACAACAGCCTTTGACAAG
Organism: Notolepis coatsorum; assembly: GCF_963971535.1. Classification (NCBI taxonomy): domain Eukaryota; kingdom Metazoa; phylum Chordata; class Actinopteri; order Aulopiformes; family Paralepididae; genus Notolepis; species Notolepis coatsorum. The sequence goes on from NC_140184.1 coordinate 17,706,875, forward strand.
ACACCACACAAGGTTATCAGTAAAGATGGGAACAATGTGGTTGTCCAATCACCAAGTGGAGCGACCTATTCCAGGAACACTACATTCGTCAAGAGATACTACACAGAGGATCCCGCTCCACAATCATCCAGCAAGACGCAATTAACATGGACTGAGGGTGAGGAGAAAGAAAACACACCTGACACAGGGTCCGATGCAGAGACTCACACTAGGGTGTCCACACCCAAAGCCACACCGCCTATGGCTAGGTATGAGAGACCCCACAGGCAGACCAAAATGCCTCAGAGATTGATGGATTGTGTCATTAAGTAAAATGAGCCTGTCTGGCACACACAAAAAAAAAAAAAAAAAAAAAGTGAGTGAGTGAGTGAGTGCCAGATATTGTTATGCATTATTGCATTATTTTTATGCATATTATTCATGTTCAATGATGTTTACATGCATTTACTAATTTCAAGGTGGAGTTTTGTTCATGGTGAACCTTTGTTTATTTTTGATAACAGGTTTAACAGAATTGAAGTGTATTCTGTAAGTGAAAAAAAAAGTTATTGAATTCACCGATATTTCTGTATGGTACCTTGGAGTTTATGTCCTAGTAAGGAGGGGATGTTGTGTACTGACGTACCACGCTGTTACGTGGTTACGTCATAGGAGCTGACGCTGTGCGTGCACTCCAGAGAATGCATACTGAGAGCGAGTCGAGTGCGGGAGCACTAGAACGGAGATTGCAAATAAAGACTATTGTTTAAATACTGAGTCGATTATTAAGTGAAGTACTACTTAATATCCAACAGTGACCTGAAACACTTATTGGTCAGAAGAGAGAATCATCACTACGTCATCATTGCACTACATGGGGGGCGTCCTGCACAAAAACACAAACCCGCCATCATTAAATAGCCTTGCGAATACTAAACATTAGCATTAATTATTTGTTTGCAGCGAGAACAAAATGCAATAAACAAAAAAAATTGTGGAAAACGAACGAAGTACCAGGTACCAATAGCGAGTAGAGTCGAGTACTGTCGAACGCAGGGCTGAATAGCTAGATGTCATAGCTTCTAAAATGTAAGGTCCGCGCTGCTTTGTGTCTATTATGAAATGACAATTGCGCGTTGACACGGCCACTAGGCAAAGCTATTACTCACACGCTGTGCTCCTAAATGATTTTTCTGGTTCGCATAAATCTATTTTTAGGGGCAAATGCGAGTGAAATGGTCACACTGTAGAGCCATGTGAGTCATGACAGGGTGAGCTGAGGAGCTGCTGCATCACTAACAACAGTCAGGATATGGGTTGCAGAGGCCAGTGATTATTGCGTTATTGGTGCAGGTGTTCAGTTCAGTTCAGTTCAGTTCAGAGTTTTTATTTGCCACATGGAATAATACAATCATAGTTTCTTCATTAAAAAAAAAATCATAAATAGCCATTCCATGGACAAAAGGAGCAGGAAGAAGAATAAATCTTATAGTTACCTGCCCCTTATTCCTAAACTAACATGTATTTTCTTAATAGTCAGCGTATAACCTTATTTACACAAATAATCATTTATACCATTATAAAAGAAACACAATCCATAGTTAAACAAGAAACATTTAAATAATAATAATAATGATAAAGAAGAAAGAAGAAAAAAAAAAAAGAAAAAAAAAAAGAAAAGATCTCACTATTCAGATCACATTTTGATTTTCATACTGACTAAATATTTTTTTTTTATAAATTTTTTTGAATTGATAAACACTGTTACATCCCTTAAGCTCGCTATGGAGAGAATTCCATAACTTTACACCAATAACTGAAGGACACATCTGTTTAAGTGTGGTACGTGCAAACTGATGTTTAAAATTGTATTTTCTCCTACTAAACTCACTTTCTAAATGAAAAAGATTTTGTAGTTTTTCTGGCAGTGTATTATTTCTTGCCCTAAACATAATTAACATTGTTTGAAACTTAACCATGTCTTCAAGTTTAATTATTCTAGATTTAATAAATAATATATTTGTGTGTTCTCGATAACTCACTTTATGTGTGATTCGTACAGCCCTCTTATGTAGTATATATAATGGGTTTATGTTATCCAGTGTACTACTGGATGAAGGATAAACCAATGTTCCTGGGTAATAAAGAGAAACAGTGAGGGGGTGGCAGCACCAACTGCAGTCCTACTGAGTGGTACCAGCTGTACGAGTCCTAACAGTCATCTGAATGATTCCCTCTAGCCAGGTGGTAGAGACAGCTTTCATGGTTTTGAATGTTGCCGTCCTCATTCTGCCCGGCATAGAGAGCGAGAGCAATTTGGAGGTCAACTGCCAGGACGTTATTTTTGAAGCATGCGGTCCGGCTTCCTAAATTCATCATCATCATTCAGCTCACTAGCACACTGGTTAATCAACAGGGGACACTACAGATGTAGCTGGGTCAACTCAGAGGCTTCGCCGACACACCCTTGTGTTTGGTTGGGAGGCGACCACTTATATGAATAAAGTCATATTTGGTGAACCGATTCCCTATTGTGTAGTACAGTATACTGTACGTTCATGCATATTTTGGGGAGAAATCCTACCGCTATATAACGTTCATTTATTTCAACTAGAAGAATGCACTCAGTAATGTTAACACCTACACATCTCCCCACTTTGCTGTTTCACATGCTATACTTTACTGGGTAGATGACCGAACAAGTCTCGACAGAACCAAGCTAGAAAACCATATGGTGGTGCTAGAGGAAATGTCACAGGGTTACCAAAATCCTGGACTGTACAGGTCAGGAGATAGGCTACGCTCGTTTGAAAATGAAATGTTTGGCTTGATGGCTAGAGGAAAGAACATGGGGTCAGCAAAATCAGCACATGTATTCCTCTTGGGGCCATGGATGTGCATAGCAAGCAATGCCATTACTTCTCAAGAACACATTCACTAACAGATGGGACCAATTACATAACCTCCTTGCCGGAGGTATACTGTATCTAAATATTTTGGAGAAAATATTTACCACTAAATCACTCACTTCAATAACTAAAGTAAGTGAACACTCAACTGCCACAGCATTTCCACGGTTATATCCATCAATGTAGGCTCACTGTCACCACTCTAAGCCTATGGAGATGTTCGCCTTCTTTGCAGGGCTATAACTTTTTAAATTGTATTGCTAAATTGACATTACTATGGCCCATTCAACATCGATTATTTATCGTTCAGGATGTAGGAACGTTATACTTTTTCATTCATAGATTCTTCCAAAAATACCTTCTAGAATATAAGTATGTTTTTATCGTTTTCTGCAGTAATTCATAGAACGTGAGTTATAGTCATAAACGCATATATAGATTATCAACTGCCGTTTATTCCCGATACACGCTATATTAAAAAATTCAACTGTATATGATCCTATACGTTATGATTCATCATGCGTGGATGAAAGGGGGGGGGTCGTTTATAATTCCGTGATCGTCAGTAAATACTTTATGTAGTATGGGTGATATATTAATCAGATCGGTTTGCAGTGAAAAGAATAAACAATCAAGCTGAAAGTAACGTTAGTGTCCTCTTACCGTGCGTCAATGAGACTGGTGGTGAAAGATCCCAGGTATAGGACGTCGATCGCCTAGGTCCATTTCCGGTTTGTATGTCGCAATAAACGCCGAAATCATATCGATTATTAAGTTTATAAAGCGATCGATATGTACTATTGTGTCTGTCGGGAGCCTTGCGACAATATCTGACGGCCGGATTAATTTAATGGACGCACAGCAGCAATATCCTGTTTACCAGTGTAACTCGCCCGACCATCCACCAGGCGGCGGTATTGAGCTGTTGTTTTTTTTAGCTGTAGGGTCCAGCTGCAGCGCATGAGGTGTATATATGAATTATGAATGCCATGGCGAAAAAATTTAATATTGATCTCAATATCGCTGTACAGCGTGGTTTGGCAGACAACGCATGGCCGGCAATAACGCTGTACAACGTGATTGGCGGGGAATGTGTTAAGAAGAATATTATTATTATTATTTTATAATTATTATTTTATAATATAATATTTTATCATTATAAGAATTTTGTTTGGTAATTGTCTCTGCCCTCTATCTCTGATTTATTATCATTATTCATCGGCAAGAGATAATCTTTAATGTTATATGACAATATAATTGTTTGATATTATAACATGCTTCAGCTAATATTACTAGGATTGCACACTTACTTGAGTTTACTTTTTTTTTGTATTTTATTTTTTTATAATTTTTTAAACAAACACATAAACAAACATGACAGCATACAATTAGATATACAAGCATTAATTAACAGTGCACATCCAATGAAATCACCCTTTAGATAAATGTATTATACAAGATATACACCTAATACCTGATATCTAATACCCTACATACGCTCCTGCTCGCTACCCCCCCCCGGACCCCCCATTGGATAATCCAACCATTATCATTCGCTCCTAACCAGGCACTACCATTATATGCTAGCTTTTATTCTCTCCACCACTTCTAACCACATTGTCATTTTGGATTCATTGAGACCCAAAAGTCTTGCTGTAGATATTTCTAGATAAATCACATCGAGATATGTAAGAATCCAGACCTTCCGGCACATTTTTTCCGGTTGAAACCATCGTGATGCTATCAGCTTTTTAGCCACTGTGATACCAGATAAAACCAATCTCTTTAGCTGTATAGGTACTGCACATTCAAAAACATCATTCAGCAGTAATACAGAGGGGTGTACAGCAGGGTTTCCGTTAGAATTTTCTTTTGCAGGTCTGAGTGTCCGGTAGATTTCAATCTACCGGACAAATGGGATAAATTCCGGTCAGAGTTTATTGAGCTTAAAAACAATTGATAGGCCTATATAAAGAATGACATCATCAAGGCATTTATAATATTTTAACTTAAAACTAGGCCACTTTTGCGTATATACAGTCATTAATATATTCCAAATAAAATAAGTCCCTCAAGACTTCGTGCTGCTGCCGACTTGAGGTGTCGGTGGGCAGTCTGCCCGACATTAATAAACAGCAGTCTGTTATAATCACATTTTTATGAGCTAACGAATTCCGTTATATTGGACATTTGTATTAATTATATCAAGCGAAGAACTGAGAAATTTGGCAGAGAGAGACGGCAACATTATCGTGGGTTTGCGTGATGTATATCTCCACCTCCCAACGACTTGGTGCTGGTCATAATGTCCTGTGAAAATAATTCCCTCTAAACACAATTTGATTATTTGAATTGTATTAAAATAGGCTAAAATTAAATAGCTTATGCGATGAACGAAACAATCATTACATTTGTTTCATCGTTGCTTCACCAAGCAGCCGGTCTAATAATGACATCCTGTTGTCAGCGCGAGCTGGCTGCTGATATATTTACGCGAAGCATGGAGCTGCAGGCCGGCAGAGCAGCGGTGTTTTTAGGTCCGGTCTGGAAACCGCTCAGCAGCGCCCCCCACCCAACAGCTGAATTGCCAATGGCTGAATTGGAGTACTGCACCCTGCCGGTCTGCAGATGGATGCTTCTCGCAAATATATCAGCAGCCAGCTCGCGCTGACAACAGGATGTCATTATTAGACCGGCTGCTTGGTGAAGCAACGATGAAACAAATGTAATGATTGTTTCGTTGATCGCATAGGCTATTTAATTTTAGCCTATTTTAATACAATTCAAATAATCTAATTGTGTTTAGAGGGAATTATTTTCACCGGACATTATGACCGGAGAGATTAAATATGTCGGACTTCAACAGATTTTGCCGGTTGTTATGTACTAATAGTAATACACTTCTGGACGGTTCCCGGCACCCGTGTCTGCTGGTCGGTTTACTTCGACTCCTAGGCAAGGTGGCTCTGCTAGTGCATTCCCAGAGGGGGTTATCTGTTTTTACTGTAAGGAGCCTGGTCATATCGTTGCTGGGTGCCCTGTGCTTAAGCAGAAAAATGTAAAAATGGTGGCTCTGGTAGAAATCATGGACAGGACACCTATGCCGATATTAGAGGGTGGGGTGCGAAGTATCAAAGGTGCAGACAGGGAGCTAGAGGGCTCCTCAACATTTATGATGGATGGATTTGTTTCACTGGTTGGTGCATTAGGATCAAAGCAGGCTATTACAATATGGAGAGATACAGGAGCTTTCCAGTCTCTCATTCTGGATGGGATTTTGCCATTTTCGGAAGATTCTTCATTGCATTCCGGTGCCATTGTTCAGGGCTTTGGAGGAGGCTTTGTGAATACTCCTTTGCATGAGGTCTCGCTAAACTCTCCCTTAGTATCAGGCAATGTTGTCGTAGGAGTGTGTTCTCACATCCCCATAAAGGGGGTGTCCTTCATTCTAGGGAACGATTTGGCCGGTGGCAAAGTGCTGGCTACTCCAGTTGTAATTCCCGTCCCTGTACTTTCTGAGGTTCCTGATGAGCTCGCACAGAAGCATCCAGGAGTGTTTCCTGTGTGTGCGGTAACACGCGCAATGTCAAAGGTCAAATGTGACACCCATGATGTTGTTAACTTAGATTGTGATATGACACTTAGTGACACGTTCTTTGTTGAGTTGAAAAGTGGCCCTGATGAGGGTTTTGGTAAGGTGATACCGTCTCATGAGCAGTTGGTACTAGAGCAAAACAAGGATGTCTCCTTGTCGTCCCTCTTTGAAGAGGCGGTTTTAGAGGATGCAATGGTAGATACGTCTCAAGGATACTTTGTTAGCAATGACGTGCTCATGAGAAAGTGGACACCACCTAACCTGTCCAGTCTGGATGACTGGGGCAGTGTGTTTCAGATTGTTGTTCCAGCCGTGTATCATCCTGATATACTGCATCTAGCACATGATCATGATCTTGCTGGTCACATGGGAGTCAGGAAGACTTATGACCGTGTGCTGAGACATTTTTGTTGGCCTGGTTTGAAGTCAGATGTGGCACAATATTGCCGCTCGTGCCATGTGTGTCAGGTGGTTGGTAAACCACACCAGAAGATCCCTCAGGCTCCTCTGCAGCCTATTCCTGCCGTTGGGGAACCTTTTGAGCGGATACTCATTGACTGTGTTGGTCCCCTCCCTCGAACTAAGACAGGGAACCAGTACCTTTTGACTATTATGTGTGCAGCGACCCGTTTCCCTGAAGCCATTCCTTTACGCAAGATCACAGCCCCAGCTATATCCAAAGCTCTGGTTAGGTTTTTTTCGACGTTTGGTTTACCAAAGGTTATTCAATCAGATCAAGGGTCTAACTTCATGTCCCGTCTCTTTGCTCAGGTCCTCCAGCAGTTGTCTATCCAGCATTGCCCTTCCTCTGCCTATCATCCAGAGTCCCAGGGGGCACTGGAGAGATTTCACCAGACTATCAAAACAATGCTGCGGGCATATTGTACGGAGTTCGAAAAAGACTGGGATGACGGAATCCCTTTGCTTCTGTTTGCTGCTAGGGAGGTAACCCAGGAGTCTCTTGGATTCAGCCCGGCTGAGCTGGTGTTCGGCCACACAGTGAGGGGTCCTTTGAAACTGCTGAAGGAAAAGTGGTTGGCTGACCAGACTCCTTCCTCTACTAATTTGTTGGACTATGTGTGTGACTTCAGGCTTAAGCTTAGTAGAGCATGTGAACTAGCGAAAGAGAACCTAAAGGTAGCCCAAGGAAAAATGAAGGTGTGGTATGATAGGCGGGCCCGACATAGGGTGTTCTCACCGGGAGACAAGGTGTTGGTTCTCTCGCCTATTCTTGGGTCTGCATTACAGGCTAAATACAGTGGGCCATACTCCGTTGAGCGCAAAGTTGGTGAGGTCGACTACTTGAAACACCTGATAAGCTCCGTCAGAGTGGGGGACTGGTTCACCTCCATAGACCTGAAGGATGTGTACTTTCACATCCCGATCTTCCCTCCTCACAGGAAATTCCTTCGCTTCCTCTTTCAGGGTGTAGCGTACGAATACCAGAGGCTGCCGTTCGGCTATTCTCTGGCCCCTCGCACATTCACCAAGTGTGTAGAGACCGCGCTGGAGCCTCTACGTCGTCAGGGGATACGAGTTCTTTTCTATCTCAACAACATTCTGCTCCTCAGCCGGTCGGAGGAGCTCGCCAGGTCTCATACCAGGCTGGTGGTGGAATTCCTGACCAGTCTGGGTTTTGCTGTGAACTGGAAGAAGAGTACTCCTCTTCCCAGTCAACAGGTGGAGTACTTGGGCTTGGTTCTAAGCTCAAGGCCCATGAGCGCAACCCTCTCAGAGCGACGGCGAGTGGATATTCTGGGCGCGCTCAGGGGGCTCCGTCCTGGCAGGACAGTTACGGCGCTGTCCGTGATGTGCCTGCTCGGTATGATGGCATCTGCTCACTCTGTGGTCCCTCTTGGCCTCCTCTTCATGAGGAGGATACAGAGGTGGTTTTCCAGTATGAAAATAGACCTGGTGAGAGGCAAGTGGAAACTACTGAAGGTTCCCATGTCAATACTGGGGGATCTCGACCACTGGGGGAGGACTGGTACCCTCACCAGCGGGATCTCCAAGGGCTGCAGGCAGTCACACGTCACGGTCTTCACCGACGCCTCCCTCACGGGATGGGGGGGGACGTGTCAGACCAACGCAGTAGGGGGCAGCTGGACGTGCCATGCTACCCGGTCTGCACTGCATATCAATGTGTTGGAATTGAAGGCGGTCCTTCTGGTCGTCAATCGGTTCGGCCACCTGGTTTAAGTTTAAGTTTAAGGGTGGAGTACGCTCCGTCTGTCTGCACCGGTCGGAGGTCGAGCTCTGGCTATGGGCGTCTCTCAATCTGCGCAGCCTGAGGGCGCTCCACATCCCTGGCAAGGAGAATGTGGGCGCGGATGTGATGTCGCGGGGCGGTCCTCATCCCGACGAGTGGGGACTATGTCCAGACATAGTCAGACAGGTCTGGGACCGGTTCGGGGAAACCACGGTGGATCTGTTTGCGATCAGACAGTCTCACCAGTGCCCCTTGGTAGCCCCGCCGTGGCCTGTTCCTTGGTACCGCGGGCCCTCTCTCAGGCACACGGATCTCTGTGTCTGTGCCCTGTTCTGGGACAGCCACTGAAGGTTTGGCTGCTGAGGGGGTGAGTCTGGAGGGGATGGGTCTTGAGCCTTCTGTGGTCGACACCATCCGAAACGCGTGCGCTCCCTCCACTATCGCGGTTTACGCGGGTAAGTGGCATGCTTTTCAAGAGTGGTGTAAGGTGGGGGGCTGGGATCCGGTGTCCTGCCCCCTGGACGCTGTTCTTTCCTTCCTTCAGTCTATCTTGGGTAGACTGTCGGCCTCGACAGTGAGGGTATACGCCGCAGCTATATCCTCTTGTCATGTGGGTTTTGAGGGCGGTACGTTGTTCAGCCACCCTCTTGTGAAACATTTCCTGCTTGGCGCTCTGCGTCTCAAGCCGGTGGAACGTTCTCTGTCTCCGAGTTGGGCCCTCCAACTGGTCCTGGGCCGATTGTCGGAGGCCCCGTTTGAGCTTCTTGAGCAGGCGCCGTTGGAGCAGCTGTTTTTAAAGACTGCGTTCCTGCTGGCCATCACCTCCGCTAAGCGCGTGGGTGAGCTGTGTGCTCTCTCGGTGCGGCCTGAGTGCCTGTCTATTCGGGCAAATAGCGGTGCGACTGAGGCCTAATCCAGTCTTTGTGCCAAAGAATATCCGGAGCTCTTTTCGCTCCAGGGATATTGTGATTGAGGCGTTTCATCCGCATCCTCACGCTAGTGGGTTAGAGGCGAGCCTTCATCTGTCGTGTCCTGTCCGTGCATTGGGGGTTTACCTCAGTCAGACGCAGGATCTCAGGGCTGCCGATCAACTGTTTGTTTTTTACGGTGGCCCTTGTGCAGGTAAGGCACTGTCCAAGCAGCGCCTGTAACATTGGTTGTGCGAGGGCATTGCCCTTTGCTACACGTTTGCTGGACAGGTCCCCCCTGGGGGTGTCAGGGCGCACTCCACTCGTGCCTCTGCTGCCTTGTTAGGGGGGGCCTTGGTGGAGGACATCTGTGCTGCGGCCTCCTGGTCCTCCCCGGGTCCCTTCGTTAAGTTTTACCTCATGGACATGACTACAATTGATGACTACAATTGATCTTGCATAAAATGGTCCCAGCTCAGACGGACACCACAGTTGTATTCAAATGCAATAAACACCAGTTATTATTTGCACCATGGTGGTTGGTATTTGACTCAAATAGAAAGATAAAGAATACAGAGTTAATCTGCGACTGTCGTGGTGTTCTGGATAATCTCAACATAATGTGTGAGTTTAAGTCATTACTTCCAATCAACTGCCCTGGAATATAATACATTTCTCTGCAGTTCCCTGTTGAATCAAAATGGGAGTCTGTTTGGTTTAGAGATGTAACGGTATGCAAATATCACATCACAATTATAGTGACCAAAATTATCACCGTTATCAGTATTATTGCAAATAATATTGTTAAAATGTGGTGAGAATGTTCAAAAAGTACTGTTACAAACTTAAATCAATTCACATAGTTGTATGTTGATTATTGAACAAATCATTGGGTCTCATTCCCGAAAATGTTCCAAAGAGTTATTTTGGAAGACTTATCTTGGAACTGACTGAGACAGAATCAATGACAAGTTCACTCTGAGTTCCGAACGTGCTGGTAATATGTCGTAAGGGGCTGAAACGGTCGCACCTGTGACATGATCTGATATCTGCTTGGCGAATGTGATTCTGTCTTAAACTCAAAAGCGCGTTCCCGTTCAGGTCATTTGCATACAAAACAACACCTCCAGAGCTCCTTATAAGGCAAAGTAATGACGCAGCTGTGTGGAAATGGATGCGGAAGTGCCTTGCGAGTCTTGCGCGACCCATCGAAATGAGATTAGATTAATGTATTGTCATATATAGTACAGCTCGTGGTACAACTGCCGCAGCGCGCGCACACACACACACACACACGCGCGAGTGTGCAGTATACTGTAGGCTGCTCAACGAACAATGAACACTACACAACAACCATCAAACGCACATAGCACACACATCCACACGCACACACTCACTTTAAACAAACACACTGTAGCACCCACTCCCCACACTTTATATTTATTGATACAGGATTTGCACTACAACTCGTACACCTTACTGTAAATTGTACCTAAATTGTACCTCATCCCATTTCTGCTTTGCACTATATAGTATTGTATATTAGTACACTGCATAGTATTGTATATTATATGGTAACTCAGTTACGTCTATTCTGCATCGAACATTGTACATATGTCTATACTGAACACTGTGACCTCATTTTCTATTTCTAATTTACATGCTATACTATGTTATTTGATACTTATCTTGTCTATCACAGTCTCTGGAGCGTAACAGTAAGGAGCATTTTGTAGAAAAGTATTCTGTACTTCTGTATGACAACTATTAAAGAAACTTGAACTTGAACTTGAAACCTACGGCGTAATGAATGAACGCAGTATAGGCTTATTATTCCATTAATGCCATACGGCGTAATGAATGAACGCAGTATAGGCTTATTATTCCATTAATGACTTGTTGCATTAGGATTTAGTAGATACTATATGCTCTGCCCTATGTACAGTATAGGTACAGTCTGTACTTATACTGTACGTAGGGCAGAGGCAGAGCATACTGTATATAGTATCTACTAAATCCTAATGAAACAAGTAACTAGAATATATTAAGCCTATACTGTTCATTAGACACGTAGGCCATACTGGCGCACACAAGACTTGCTATTTCCATGCGATCAGCTTTAGTTCTTATTCATTTATTTATTTATCCACTGTCATTTCAGTGTTGGTCTATATGGCTATAGTGTATTTCAATATACGTTTAATTGATTAATGATATATTCGAAGGAATGCAGGTTTATAGCTATATCAACCCCCTCCAATGTACAGTAAATTACCAAGTATGGTTTTGTCAATATTCCAATGTACAGTTTTGCTTGTACAGTGTCACCCAACCACCCCTCCTACCCCACCTCCTCCAACAGTTTCTACATCAAATGTATATACTCTCTTTTCTGGACTCTTTTTGTAACACAAACAGTACTGTATTTGCAAATCTGGTATGTCATAAATGTATAGATGTAGCAGTACTATCTATCTGTATGTCGTGTGTGTCATATATGTTATGATGAATTGAAAATGGGGGACCCTGATGTAAACAAGACGAAAGTCTTTCTCTGGTCTGCATCCCCTTAACAATTGTATGTAATTGAGCTGTACTGTACTGTACCCATTCTGCAATCTGTTAATAAAGTTTTCAATCAATCAATCAATCAATCAATCAAAGGTCTGTCCCATTGTATACCAATCAATGGGATACATTGCATGTTGACCTGCATTCTTTCAAATGTATATAATTAATCATTAAAACAGATGTGTAACAAATAAGAAATACAAATTCCACAGAAGGCATTAAATAATTAGTATTTTCAATCATTTCACAATAATTGCATAATTGTGTTTGAATATCTGAGTAATTAAAGTAATTATACATTTGTCCAAAATAGCTGGTTCAGATATGGTTAAGCAGCTGCCCTGTGATCAGATCAATCCATATTATTTATTTTTCCGACATCAAATGCGTAATTTCTTATTGTACAAATATTGTCATATTTATTTTAATTATGATTAAGTAATTAATTCCAAGGAGGCCTGTAGCATTAACATGAAGGAATCACTATGAGAACACAGTCTGTCAAGTTAATACAATTTTAGATTAGTCAATCAATCATAAGACTGCTCCTCAGCACTCTTAAATCTGCTCTCAGCCACGATCAAATCTGATCTCAGGAAAATTTGCGCTCCCAGCCCTAATATGTCTTAAATGGGTATTATTATTATTATTATTATTATTATTATTATTATTATTATTATTATTATTATTATTATTATTATTATCTCACTCATACACACATCCTTTTCAGATCTAACTTTCAGACTAAACGTTGCAGATCAAATATGACTCAAGATAGCAATAGCATAGCAATCTTACCGTTACAATGTTGTCAGAAACATCTTTTTGGTTCAACTTTAGGTAGAAAAGAGAGGATTTACATGCAAGCCGGCATCTTGTACATGCACATTTTATCAAGATATCTTCATCTGCACATTCATGCATATACGAGGTCTAAACAAACCCACGTTGCTGCCCCTACTTCAGGGAGAGTCTGTGGTTGATGCTGAACAGCATTAAAACCGGTAACCGTTTCACTCCTAGTTTGATTAATATTATGTATTTCAATCCGTATAGGCTATGCTGTTCAATTGAAAAGATCAGAGACTTTTTTCAAGGGGACAAACACGAAGCTGTGATTAGTTTGTTGCTGTACTGCAGTTTGTTTTAGCTCATTAGTGGACCACTGGCATAGCTAGATGGGGGAGAGCAACACCTGCAGGCTTTATCCGCTCGGGTGTGGGTGTGGGTGCAGGTGTTTCTGTGAGTGCCATCCTAGTTCCAACTGTGCTGCCTCTATAATGTTGATACCTGTTTTTACCCAATGCGATAATGAACTGTAGAGAACCTAGAGTGATGTTTTTCTTTTGTACACACTATAGAGATTGTGGAATATTATTGAAATGTATAGTATTCCTGTGGATTTTTACCATATAAATGCTTTGTTTCCATATGGATAGGTAAAGTGGGCAACGTGCGTCTTGTACCAATAACCTTTTCATTTTCACGACTTGCTTTGGAACCGGGCAGAACAGTTGATTGGTTTCAACACGCATCAACTCAAAAGTCCACACAGCTCTCCAGGTGTTTGTCAGTTACATTTCGTTACTTGCTCGCGTTCTGCTCACTATGGGATATATACCACGTTACTTGAAAGATTCCGCTACATGCACTCTACACTTGTCCGGCCACGCCCCTTTCCGCCTATATGCATATATGCAAGGGGTGTGACCGTACTTCCGCCTTCCCGTTTCTTTCACTCCAGGAAGTGTCTTTTGCTTTTGGCACACGGCAAGCAAGTTTTAGATTAGTTTTTGTGTTGCCCTTTTTTCTAACAAGAATGGGATCATCACTGGGTCCCGGGAAGCGTTTTTCTGGGCTCCACCAGCGGTTCACCGTCGCGACCACCGTGCGTCGCAGGGGTTCCCTAATCCGACGCTTGTGGCGAGAGGGTGAGCCCCGACGGCGTGCAGAGCTGGGTGCTCACTGCCCGGAGGCCATTGAGCACCCCTCACCAGTGAGGTGGCCCTCTGGCTCCGGCGTCCAGACCCTCGGCCAGCCCGGCGGTCTCTTTGGAGGATGATGACTTGTGGCACAAGCTCTCTGTGCGCCCCGGGCCCTGCTCACGGAGTCGGCGTTCGAGTCCCCAGCTCCGTGGCGCGACTCCTCTTCAACAGCGTCTGGATTCAGCCCCCGCCTACCAAGTGGGTTCGGCCACCCGACCGCAAGAGATGCGAGCGCGGCGGATGAGAGACGGCAGGGAGAGCTGCTGGCTCTCTTCCCCGAGCTCATGGCGGCAACGGCGCACACCAACGGCATCCCTTTGCCAACGCCCCTACCGGCGCCTGTCCCAGATGCCATGGTGGGCCATGCCTTCCAACACCACCCGCTGGGTGAGCCGAGCGTAGTGTGCCCGGCCTTCCCAGCCATGAGCGCCTACTCCAGCGCCAGCAAGGAGGCCCGCAACCGAGGGGAACCCATTTTAAACCTGAAACGCCTTAATGCATTATAGCCTGTATATACGCGCATGTGTTTCCCGGATTCAGTTCAGTTCAGTTCAGTTATTTTTTATTTCGGGCTTTGGACACATACGGTAACAACGGTCATTCCATAAATCACCAACGTTTTACCAGCTGCTATTGCAGCATTGTCCAATTGTCCGAAAAGGGCTAGGGAGAAGCACTAGGCTTGTCGGGGCCTACCCCTGAAGACTTCCGCTTTTTTTCATTTTTTTTCTCATTTACATACATACATAGTACATACATATAGTACACATTACAGTACACACATATAGTACACATTACAGTACACATTACAGTATAGTATACCTGCAGTATATAATAGTATATATAATAGTATATAGTACATAATAGTGTATACAGCACATATATAATGTGATATGAGATATATAGTACATGATATATACAATGAAATATAGTACCATAATATAATAGTATATACTGCAAATATAGTTCAATATAATATACAAATGAATTATAATATGATTATATAATGTAATATGAAATAACGTACAATACAGTATCATACGTTTTTTTTATTTTATTAATATGCAATTAAAGCTTGTCTTCCCTTCTGTAGTCTATGGGTTAACACATTGTCCGCCATGCATTGTACCCATCCTTATGCCCAGTCTGTAACCCTATGGAGATGTTTACCTTCTTTGCAGGGCTATAACCTTTTAAATATTATAGCTATATCGACATTACTATGGCCCATTCAACATCTGGTATCTATCGTTCCGGATGTGGGAACGTTATATTTTTTCATTCATTCATTGTCGTGTTAGTACCGTCGAGAATAAAAGTATATTAAAAAATGCAAATGTATATGATCGGTATACATTATGCTTCATCATGCGTGAAGGAAAGGGGGGGGGGTCGTTTATAATTCCTTGATCGTCAGTAGCGTCTTTTCGTACTTTGTGTTGATACGTTGATCAGATGGATTGCCTTGAAATGAATAAACAATCGGGCTGAAAATAACGTTATATTCCTCTTACCGTTCGCCGATGAGACTGGAGGAAAAATATTCCAATTATTTGACGTCGATCTGCTAGATCCATTTCCCGTTTGTATGATGCAATAAACGCCAAAATCATATTGAACCCATGCTTCAAGATATTACGGCCGGAGGATTTTCCTCGATGCACCGAGCGCCACTTCCAGTTTGGCTTGGAGTGTAACTCGCCCGACATCTACCAGGCGGCGGTATTGAGGCGTTGCAATATCAGACAGGGTCCAGCTGCAGTCCCGGAGGGAGGCTGGATGAATTATGAATGCCACGGTGGAAAAAATGAAATATTGATCCCAAAAACGAGTTAACTCGTTTCTGGCACACAACGCATGGCAGGCAATAACGAGTATACTCGTTTTTGGCATCCAATGTGTTAACACATTCGGAGCCATTTCGATCCGTCTAATCTCACTCTATAAGGCCAGCATATCATAATAAGGTTTCATTGTGCGTGAGGCTGTTTGTAGAGCTAAATCTATACTTTATAGTATTGCTATCTGTCCATTCTCATTGTCAATTGACACTATAAACCGTCCCTTCAAAATTGTTATGGTTTGTAACCGACCCCAATCGCACAACACAAGACAGGTATGAGAGTAAGCCAAGAACTGGGCATTTATTGAAAACAACAGAAAACGGCACTGTCCCTTTAAGGGATAACACAAATTACAGGAAAACAAGAAATGGGAAAAATAGGCACAGTGCCTTTAAGAGGCGAGCTGGCTAAGGGGAAGGCTAAGGGAAAGGCTAACGGACAGGGCCAGGGCAAGGGAACAGGGCAGGAACAGGGAGGACTAGGAGGACTGGACCGGGAGGACTAGGAGGACTAGAAGGACTGGACAGGGAGGACTAGGACGACTAGAAGGACTGGACAGGGAGGACTAGGAGGACTAGAGAGGGGAAACAGGGTTAAGGCCTTGGACAGGGCGAGGGCTGGAGCTGCTTACAGGGAGGAGTAGGAGGGCGCAGGCTAGACGTCTGGAGGAGAGCGCGCCGGCTCGGAGAGCGCATCTGGCGCGGAGGTCTGAGTGGTGCGCGTCTGCTTGGAGTACGCGCCGGTACGGAGAGCGCATCTGGCGCGGAGGTCTGAGTGGTGCGCGTCTGCTTGGAGTACGCGCCGGTACGGAGAGCGCATCTGGCGCGGAGGTCTGAGTGGTGCGCGTCTGCTTGGAGTACGCGCCGGTACAGAGAGCGCATCTGGCGCGGAGGTCTGAGTGGTGCGCGTCTGCTTGGAGTACGCGCCGGTACGGAGAGCGCATCTGGCGCGGAGGTCTGAGTGGTGCGCGTCTGCTTGGAGTACGCGCCGGTACGGAGAGCGCATCTGGCGCGGAGGTCTGAGTGGTGCGCGTCTGCTGTGAAGAGCGCGTCTGGCGCGGAGTCTGGATGCGCGTCTGGAGTGCGTCTGGATGCGCGTCTGGAGTGAAGAGCGCGTCTGGCTCGGAGGTCTGGAGTGGAACACTGGAATACCTCCCGTAGAGGATTAGAGAGCGCAGTACAGTGTCTCCCTCCAGGCAAACGGCGACAGGTGGCGAAGGCTTGAGCGCATCTCACGCCGGAGATGAAACAGCATAAACAGACAGAAAACAGAAACTCCCGTAGGAGCCTACAGATTGAGAACCTCCCGTAGGAGTTTGCTGATAGAGATATGATACGGAACGACCCGACCAGGACTGAGGGGAAGAGCGAGGTATTTAAAACCCACAGGGGCGCTAATTAGAATACACATCAGGTGCGTGAAGGTAATTGATACTTGAACTAGAAGAGTGTGTTCGGCACGAACCAATCAAACAGATACTGACAGATAGTCCAAGGGTGTGGGCTGCTGAAGAGCAGACGAGGCTAAACGAGCGCGAGGGTGGGGGCTGGAAAAGTGAGGAGAACAGGGAATTAAAGGTCCAGGGAAAGGCGAACCTCACAGTACTCCCCCCTCCACGGGAGCCACCGGGCGACCCAAAAATACAGACAGAGGGGCAGGGGAAATGACAAGGCAACCAAACAAAAAAATGGGCCATGCTAGCGGGGAAGCTACACCAAAAGCGGGGCTAGCAAAGGGGCAGGGTAGCCGAGGGGTAACTAGGGAAGCTGAAGGGTAACAGCCAGGGCACAGATAGCTACAGGGCCTATGCTAGCTGTAATGCTACGTTAACATAGAGGCTGCGCTGGCTGCCGGAGCTAGGCTAGCAGACAGGGCTGGACCAGCATGAGAGAAACAAGCTAGCTGGAAGGACAGTCCTAGCTGTGGGGAACTGACCTTGCTAGCTGAAGGGGCAGTCCTAGCAGTGGGGAAAACTGACCTTGCTAGCTGAAAGGGCAGTCCTAGCAGTGGGGAAAACTGACCCTGCTAGCTGAAGGGGCAGTCCTAGCAGTGGGGAAACTGACCTTGCTAGCTGAAGGGGCAGTCCTAGCAGTGGGAGAAAACTGACCTTGCTAGCTGAAAGGGCAGTCCTAGCAGTGGGGAAAACTGACCTTGCTAGCTGAAGGGGCAGTCCTAGCAGTGGGGAAAACTGACCTTGCTAGCTGAAGGGGCAGTCCTAGCAGTGGGGAAACTGACCTTGCTAGCTGAAGGGGCAGTCCTAGCAGTGGGGAAAACTGACCTTGCTAGCTGAAAGGGCAGTCCTAGCAGTGGGGAAAACTGACCTTGCTAGCTGAAGGGGCAGTCCTAGCAGTGGGAAGGCTACACAAAAAGTGGAGGCCATGCAGAGGGACCGGGTTAGCTGCCTGGGCATGGCTAGCTACAGGGCCTATGCTAGCTGCAAGGGCTGCATAAACATAGAGGCTGTGCTAACAGCCGGGGCTAAGCTAGCAGACTGGGGCCATGCAGAGGGACCGGGTTAGCTGCCTGGGCATGGCTAGCTACAGGGCCTATGCTAGCAGCAAGGGCTGCATTAACATAGAGGCTGTGCTAGCAGCCGGGGCTAAGCTAGCAGACTGGGGCCATGCTGGTAGTAGAGGCCTAACAAGCTGCAGGGGAGCTAACGAGGCTAACAGGGAAGCAAACAGGGGAGTCAACAGGCTAACAGGGGAGCTAACAGGGAAGGTAACAGGGGAGTTAACAAGGGAACTAACAAGCTAACAGGGGAGCTAACAAAGGCTAACAGGGGAGACTAACAGGCTAACAGGGGAGCTAACAAGCTAACAGGGGAGCTAACAGGGCTAACAGGGGAGCTAACAGGGAAGCTAACAGGGGAGACTAACAGGCTAAACAGGGGAGCTGACAGGGAAGCTAACAGGGGAACTAGAGGGAACAAAAAAAAAGTCAAACTCAACATACACCGTCTGTGCTGGCTGGGGTCGTCGACTGGTCGGGTCGTACTGTTATGGTTTGTAACCGACCCCAATCGCACAACACAAGACAGGTATGAGAGTAAGCCAAGAACTGGGCATTTATTGAAAACAACAGAAAACGGCACTGTCCCTTTAAGGGAGAACACAAATTACAGGAAAACAAGAAATGGGAAAAATAGGCACAGTGCCTTTAAGAGGCGAGCTGGCTAAGGGGAAGGCTAAGGGAAAGGCTAACGGACAGGGCCAGGGCAAGGGAACAGGGCAGGAACAGGGAGGACTAGGAGGACTGGACCGGGAGGACTAGGAGGACTAGAAGGACTGGACAGGGAGGACTAGGAGGACTAGAAGGACTGGACAGGGAGGACTAGGAGGACTAGAGAGGGGAAACAGGGTTAAGGCCTTGGACAGGGCGAGGGCTGGAGCTGCTTACAGGGAGGAGTAGGAGGGCGCAGGCTAGACGTCTGGAGGAGAGCGCGCCAGCTCGGAGAGCGCATCTGGCGCGGAGGTCTGAGTGGTGCGCGTCTGCTTGGAGTACGCGCCGGTACGGAGAGCGCATCTGGCGCGGAGGTCTGAGTGGTGCGCGTCTGCTTGGAGTACGCGCCGGTACGGAGAGCGCATCTGGCGCGGAGGTCTGAGTGGTGCGCGTCTGCTTGGAGTACGCGCCGGTACGGAGAGCGCATCTGGCGCGGAGGTCTGAGTGGTGCGCGTCTGCTTGGAGTACGCGCCGGTACGGAGAGCGCATCTGGCGCGGAGGTCTGAGTGGTGCGCGTCTGCTTGGAGTACGCGCCGGTACGGAGAGCGCATCTGGCGCGGAGGTCTGAGTGGTGCGCGTCTGCTGTGAAGAGCGCGTCTGGCGCGGAGTCTGGATGCGCGTCTGGAGTGCGCCTGGATCCGCGTCTGGATTCGCGTCTGGAGTGAAGAGCGCGTCTGGCTCGGAGGTCTGGAGTGGAACACTGGAATACCTCCCGTAGAGGATTAGAGAGCGCAGTACAGTGTCTCCCTCCAGGCAAACGGCGACAGGTGGCGAAGGCTTGAGCGCATCTCACGCCGGAGATGAAACAGCATAAACAGACAGAAAACAGAAACTCCCGTAGGAGCCTACAGATTGAGAACCTCCCGTAGGAGTTTGCTGATAGAGATATGATACGGAACGACCCGACCAGGACTGAGGGGAAGAGCGAGGTATTTAAAACCCACAGGGGCGCTAATTAGAATACACATCAGGTGCGTGAAGGTAATTGATACTTGAACTAGAAGAGTGTGTTCGGCACGAACCAATCAAACAGATACTGACAGATAGTCCAAGGGTGTGGGCTGCTGAAGAGCAGACGAGGCTAAACGAGCGCGAGGGTGGGGGCTGGAGAAGTGAGGAGAACAGGGAATTAAAGGTCCAGGGAAAGGCGAACCTCACAAAAATGGCTTAAAGAAATAGTTTTTTCATCAATACGTTCCCATTTTATAGCGTCTTGAATATAAGCGTTATATGGGATTGGTCTGGTATATTTCCTGCAAAACGAGATACAGGCTGCTAAGCTAATAACGTAAAATCAAATGGCGTTTCGGCGCTACAGAAGCTAGAGCTAAAAATCTAAATGCATATAATCGATATAATGTTCCCCCATGAATGCATGAAAGGGGGAGGGCAGGGGACGTCGTTTCTGATTATTGATTACCAATAACGGCGTCAGCCTCAGTAGCCACATTCGCTGATCGCCTGGTTGGCTATGATAACAAGGCCTGATCAGCGTGTAATTTACGTCAAAAAGATCTTACCTGTGGCCGGTTGGACTGCAAAAAGGATTTCCCAGTTATCGATCGTCATCTGGTAGATCGATATGTCCATTGGCTGATGATATATTCCATTACTGCATACTGAATTCAGCGCCCCAAAACGTATATTCCATGCTACATGCTACACACATAGATTCACCCTAACAGGAAAGTCCATTTGAGATCAAAAAAAATAAAACACCTTTCTGCCACAGGGAACACTGCATTATAGAGACAGCGCCCCTACGAGGATCTGGCCGGTAATGCACTTTTCCGAATTCCAAGAGTAGGGTAAATCTGCAGTTCCGCTCGGTGACATTGAGTAGGTTATTAAAATGGAATAAAAGCCAAAACAACCTTGCCACGGACATGTTCGTGGTTGGCCCTCTACTGTTGGATCCGAAACATAGACATGTCCGTGCTTGGCCGGGAATGTGTTAAGGGAGCAACCTTTCTGTTTTTGGGGTGGTTGTCTCCCCGGTATGCCGGTAGCGGAGTCAACTCTCTGGCAGAGCCCGGGTTCGGCCCCCGGCCCCACGAGAGATGCCCCTGCATGTTTTATGACGTCTACCAATTGTGTCAGACTATTTTCTCTGAACCCCGACCCTGCGGGATTACTGGCGGGGTCAGGGTTCGTGGCAGGGTTGGTTTACTGCCGGAGTTGGGGTCCGGAAAAGGACCCGACCCCGCGAGGTTAAGACATTGTGCTCGGTATGCCGAACACCCTCCCCCCCCCCCCCCCCCCCGCTCGGCGGGTGGGCCGTCGGGTTACTGTTTTTACAGTCAGCCCCTCTAGGCGCTCCTGTGTAGTTCAGAGTCTTCCGGGCGCAGGTCGAGCTTTGCTCTTGTTACCTGTCGGCCTGGGTTAAGGGATCAACCTCCTCTCTTGGAGTGCTTGTGTCCCCGGTATGCCAGCTGATTATATGGGATTATAGGGGAGAGCCTTCTCAGAGAGCTTCAGAGCCTCCTCCTCAGGGAGTTTTCAGAGCCTCTTCCTCAGGCGGTCCTCACGGCGTGCCAGGCGGAGAAGGGCCTTCATTTGTTGTGCCCTGTCTGATGCGCTGGCAGTATAAAGTGTGGTGTCATGAGAGGTCTCGATGCCACGGCCTTGTTGACCTCACCAGGTCCCCTTTGTCAGGTCCTGGCTCCTGGACTCGGTGGTAAGCCTGCCTTGAGTGGTCCATGGGGCTGGGACCTCATCCGCGCCCCGCTGCTAAGGCTTCGCCTGCAAGTCAGGGTTCGGAACCCCAACCCACGGGACGCCTCACGGGCGGCGTCAGGGTTCAACGACCCCGACCCCACGAGGTGTGAGAGCGGTAACACAGGCTTATGCTTCACATAAGTTTCCTGGTAGCAAGCGGGACGTGCGGTGGGGTAGACGCGGGGCCTCCTGTCACGCGGTCTACTCACCTTGTGTGTCTTTTGGGTGCTGCCCCCTTTTTTCGCACAGTCAGTGTCCTGCCCCCCACCCCTCACTAGGAAGGGTGGGGGGGCCTGGACCCTCCCCGGTGTTCTGATGGTTGTAAGGGGACCTCAGCGGGTGCATTTGTCGGGCTCTCCACGTCCTGCTCCGGTCCTATGTCCCATAGTGAGCAGAACGCGAGCAAGTAACGAAATGTAACGAAGGTTATCCTATAACCCTAGTTACATGAGTGATTGCGAGCGTTCTGTCTTCCTAATGAAGGTCAAGACTCGGGAAGGCGGAAGTACGGTCACACCCCTCGCATATATGCATATAGGTGGAAAGGGGTGTGGGCGGCCGGACAAGTGTAGAGTGCATGTAGCGGAATCTTTCAAGTAACGTGGTATATTATCCCATAGTGAGCAGAACGCTCACAAGAACTCATGTAACTAGGGTTATAGGATAACCTTCGTTTTGGGATAAAAACTCTGTTGTTCAGGATGTGTGAATATAAGTGGGCCTGTAAACTGTTCTGGGCATATATGACCTGCATGAGCACCCTCCTATGTCTTCATGTCAATGTGTACGCAGCTGCTGTCAAGGTGTGGGTAGCGGGCCATCTTTTTAAGATAACACGTTCTCTGAAGATGCTTATACAGTAAATCCTTGCTACCCACAACCTTGCCTCTCATTTCCATAAATTTGCATTGCTGTTGTGCTTCAGCCAGTGTGTTGTTGGGAGAGTCGGCTGGATGTCCTTGAGCCTGTGCTATTGTGCTGTCAAGGAGAAACTGCGATTGGGATACAATTATTTCCATGACCAAAGCAGAAGTGCCATTTCTATAGAGAGAAAATAACAGATAATCTTAGGGTTTCCTTTTGGTTAAATAATGTGAGGTGCCGTTCTGTTTCAAAACCTGTTTGAGTTCTGAACAGTTTGGCAGGCAAGGTTTGCCTTGTTTTTTTCCCCTTTCTTTCTTGGTTTGTGTCTTGCTGCTGGGTATTAAATATAGGGGGAAATCTGTTGCCTGTACAAATCATAATAGACACAACATAATAATACTAAAAGAAAACTAAGATACTAACACAGTGGCGGCTGGCCACTAGGGGCGCTCGGGCGCCGCCCCCCCCTGGTTAACCCTGGTTAAAAGAGAAGAATAAGAAATATTTTTTGTAGTTTTTTAGTTTTATAGCTCTATACTATAAATAATATAAACATGTTTAAAATGAATAATATTTACTCATTTTAAGTATGTTTGTGTTTCCAATGCACAATATAACGTTAATATATCAAATATAAATAATCGTTTTCCTGAACAGGAAGTGACTCACTGTCTGATAGAGAATACGTTCCTTTACCGTAGCCGCATTTCTCCTCGCCGCATTTCTCTCGGGCTAGACGCAATAGCGCTTTGAGTGCGCGTACACGCCGTGCAATGTTTCATCGCTGTATCCGTCGCAGCCAATCAGTGCGTAACGCGCTGTGCGTTGAAATATGATGTATTATGATGGAACACAGGCGCGTTTTGAAGCGGTCTAAGCAAGAGGCGTCTATAATTTCTGTAGCCGCATTTCTCGGAGACACTCTCTGATTGGCCGACGCGGCGACGACAGTACTTTTCCGTAGCCGCATTTCTCGGTTTTGCTTAAAAGTGGACGGTAGAACGCCAGGTAGTTTGCAGGATGTTCGATGCTGTGTGTTGTGATGCAGTCTCGAGTCTGGACAGTGGGCAGTGGATATACATCGACAACAGTCTGGGGGACAGTCAGTGGACATACACTTTATCAAGCCCTCTGGCTGGACCACGTTTCAATTAAACAAAGTGAGTTAATTCTCTCTCTTAGCCGCTAAACTAACTAACTAACTAACTAACTAACTAACTAACTCTCTCTATCTCTCTCTCTCTCTCTCTCTCTCTGGAGTGGAGTTTCGTTTGGATTGAAAATAAGTGGATTATTGTTCAATATTGTCTATGTTTGAAATGAAAACTTTATTAACACAGATTGCAGAATAGGTACAATACAGTACGGCTCAATACACACAATTGTTAAGGGGATGCAGACCAGATAAAGACGTTTGTCTTGTTTACATCAGGGTCCCCCGTTTTCGATTCATATCGATAGTTTAATAGCTAGCCTTGGCTCGTTTAACAATATGCAAAATATGTGTACAGCCCTGTACTCATACTGAAGTTATTCTTGGTATATAATACTACATACACTAGGTCTGATTGTGTAACGAATCGATTCCACGTCGCGCTGTGTGTGAGAGAGAGAAAGAGAGAAAAGGAGAGATAGAGGGGGATACTAATTAATTCCGCCCCCCCCCCCCCCCCCCCCGTGAATAATTCACGAGCCGCCACTGTACTAACAGGAACCGTGGACCTCAAAAGAGCCACGAGTGGTGAACATCTCGACCCCGACTCCACCGGAGTTGACTCTTGGACTCCAACTTCGCTGGACTTGAATTGGGTGCATTTTGGTAATTTTGAGTAACAGCTGCTGCTGACCATTTAGAACGTTTACTGTTTAAAGTTTGCAACGGTCTAATACACAAGACTCACAACGGATCATATAAAATAAGACGCCACGATAGTTTTTATTTCCTACGACGACGTCGGTTGATTAGAGTTAGTCACTATGTTTTGTCATGTCTGTCATGCTACCATGATGAAAAGAGTTGGGTCCATTCTCTGCAGCACCACCCCCTGCTAAATAGCAGTATTATTGGTGGGGATAAAAACTCAATGCGGCAAAGATAAAATCTAAGGTTCGGGTGACAGCTCAGCGGTAGTGTTTTAATTAGTTAGACAGTGTGTTTAATCCAATGAACAGCATTTTGCCTAAAAACTAAAATTGCAGTTTTTGTTTTGGATGCACGTCTGCCTGCGCTAAGTGCTCTTCCATATACTTCCCAGAAGCCGTGTATGATGGTTCCAAAGCACTCTCTTGGCCAGGCTCACACCAAAGGATTTATGGAGACCTGCTGTGGGGAAAGCTGCCAAATACATACAGCGTCGTCAATTTCATCAGCTTGCCACTTCCTGCAATCCTGATCCTTCCCCTTGACTATTTAAATATATATTTAATTTTTTTTATTTCCTTGCTAGATATTTTAAGCTGTTGGGAAACAATTGTACTACTATTCGGAAGCAGTGGCGTGTAAGCGTGAGAATAGTAGCAGACGGGCAGAGGGATAGAATACGTCTGGCTGTC
The DNA here is from genome assembly GCF_963971535.1 of Notolepis coatsorum. Lineage (NCBI taxonomy): Eukaryota > Metazoa > Chordata > Actinopteri > Aulopiformes > Paralepididae > Notolepis > Notolepis coatsorum. The sequence continues at coordinate 17,732,232 of NC_140184.1, forward strand.
TTTTATTGGTCTTTTAATCAACTCCCAGGATTTTATCTTTTTCTGAAACAAGCGTTTCATAAAAAGGCGGGCCAGAAAAGGTTGGCACTGTAGGCCTACCTGTAGTCGATAAAGGAACTCTTCTCCAAAGGAGCATGGAGCTTAGCAGTCGGTCTCACCCCCTTTCCACGCGGGTCCTGGAAGACAACCAGAAGATTCCCGTTGGGCTTTTTTCAGTCGCCCTCTATGAGGATATTGAGCATTTTATGGACTAACTTTTAACATATCTGTGATACAAAATCCATAATATACACACCACTGCGATTAAATAAAAATAAAAACATATAATAACCGGTGTTTTAGCAAGATAACTACAATACCCAGCCTCCCCTGGTGGATCGGCTTCTCTCACGTGCAGTAGCTTCTATACAATTCTAGTATGGCAAGACGGCAAGTTATGAAGTTACACATGAACCGGATCTTGTGCCACATCTTTTTCAAATGGTCTCTTTCTGGCTATGCCCAAAAAGAATCAATTCACGTCAACATTTAGTCAAGAAAATCCACCTTTAAAGATGACTTTGAGCCAAAGTTACACTGGGGTTTGCTTTCTGATTTTCCGATTTAAGTGGTTTGTTTACATTTTATTCTCTCTACACATGAGCAACATTGATAGGGCTCTGGGCTCATGGAAGGCTGATGGTTTAACCCTTTCACGACCACACTACATAAGGTTAACCCTTTCACTACCTCACCGTGACACCATCTGTAGTGTGGTAAACCGTCTGTAGTGTGGTAGTGAAAAGGTTAACCTTCTGTAGTGTGGTCGTGAAAGGGTTAAGCCACCGCCAGGAGCGGTCGGAAAGTGGTGTTTTTGTAGCGATAGGCAGCACCATGTCCTCTTCATGGCAATAATAAAAAATGACAACAATCCATCAAAGCAATGGGAGGGCTGAATGAACCGGCATAATGCATATAAAACTCTCACTGTCCACTCTGTCACTGTGGAAGACTCCAGTCTGAACTGCATCCCAACAACTCACAACTGCTGAGTCAGAGTTATCATATAGAGAGATGGTAGAAAAATGTGTATACTGTACATATACATTATCTTTCATAAGCAGAAAAAGAGTATACTGTAGCTGTTTCCATCTAAATAGCTACACTTGATACTGTATATTTACATATTTACAATGCGGTAAACAATGTTTTCCTGTGTGTTCCGTTATGAAGTAGCCTACTTTATGGTTAGCTACTGCCCAGGCTGTAAGATAAGGAGAGGAATAGAAAGCATTGAAGACTTTTTCTACCAATGATACATATGCACAGATATCATATTGAGAGAATTTAGCTGAGATTAAAGAATCCTCTATTTTTAGCTGTCCTCCCCAGAGCCCGTACCTATGCTTGATGTAGGTTTAGGTTGAATAATATCCTCTATTTTAATGAAGCCGTGGCTCTTTGAAGTATTCTTTCTCCTCCAATGTTTTGATTAATTGAATTCCACACTGCGAAAAATTAATGTGAGTCACTCCCCGTTTTGTATCTAAAGTGATTGAATTGCCCAAGGATGGATAGCCTTTAATCAGATTAGTTTCACTCCTTTACAGTATGATATAAAACTTTGCTCTCGACTATCGCTCTATCGTCAATATATATTGAGGTACAGTAGCTTTATCCCTAATAGGCATCTTGAAATAGCCCATGTCCTTGGTAAATAATTCGCAATGCTTGTTTGGTGCTTCAACTGACAGATTGTTCTTCCTTTGAACAGTTAAAAGTCAAAATAAATATTGTATTATCTATGTTCACAGAAGAATTTCTAAGTTTCATCTAACTATATCTCTGTTTGTATGTCTCGAGAACCGTTCATCCGATCGTCTTCACAATTGTGTATTGCTGAGGGAGTGCAGTGTCGAGTGTGAAGTCGATCAGATGAGCGGTTCTCAAGAACGCTGCAAGCAGCACTTCCGGGGGCCAAGCAATTGGCCGACTCCGAACAGGCACACGTTCCGAACGGGCTCACCCTCCGACAGCGCTTGATTGATTGATTGAACATTTTATTAACAGATTGCAGAATGGGTACAATACAGTACAGCTCAATACACACAATTGTTAAGGGGATGCAGACCAGAGAAAGACTTTCGTCTTGTTTACATCAGGGTCCCCCATTTTCAATTCATCATAACATAATGACATACATGACATACAGATAGACACAGTACTGCTACATCTATAACATACAATATTTACAAATACAGTACTGTTTTTGATACAAGAAGAGTCTAAAAAAGAGAGTATGGTATATACATTTGATGAAGAAACTGTACATTGGAGGAGGTTGGTAGGTGGGGTGGAGGGGGGGTTGGGTAGGTGGGGTGGGGTGGGGTGGGGTGGGGGGAAACTGTACATATGATGTGGTGGGGTGGGGGGTAATTGTACATTGGATTATCGACGGAACCTTACTTGGTCCCAAGAAGAGGGTCTAGTGTATTATTGGGTTTAATAGGACATTTATTGTACATTGGAGGGGGTTGCGTTAGGACATTTACAGGGGCCAGTTTAGAATTGCAGTCTCTCGTAGGTGCTCTTTGAGAGTGGTTTTGAAAGTGGGTAGTGATTCACATTCCTTTACAACTGTGGGTAGGGCGTTCCACATTGATGTGGCATAATTGCGAAACGTGTTTAGTCCCTTGTTTGAGCCGAATATGGGTTTAACATGATTTGTGGAGCTCCCTCTGGTGTTGTGGTCGTGGTATTCACTGACCTTTGGGAAGTATTTTGACATGTACATGGGCTGCACGCGGCAATACCAGGAGCCAAGCGCGTTGGCATGCATTCCAAACATGCACTGCACTAGTATACTTGATACATCTATGAGATATTGCCACTCTAAGAGGCCAGACACTGCACTAATATACTTATCTAGGACCGACAACCTCCTCAAACTCAACAGTGAAAAGACTATTCCTCATCAGCACCAAATCCACTCTCAGCAGATCCGGACCCATCACACTCACTATAAATTATTCAACCATCACCCCTTGCCCCTGGTTCGCAAGCTCGCCATCATCCTGGATCCCACCCTCTCATTTGACCCCCACGTCCGCTCCGTCATCAAAACCTCCTACTTTCACCTCCGCAACATCGCCAAAATCAGACACTGCCTCTGTTTCTTTGTGCCTATTGTCAGCGACTTCGGGTCATTGAGAAGCGATATATAAAATGAATGAATTATTACTATTATTATTATGAGATATTCCACTCTAAGAGGCCAGACACTGCACTAGTACACTTAATACATATATGAGATGTTGCCACTCCAGACACTTATTGCGTTTTCTTTGTGCTCTCAAATCCATTGTTGTCAATGTGTGCATGGAAGGCTACTCAGTGAGAGTTACACCATCACAGTGAGGAAGTGATCCCAATGTGCCTATTTTTCAGGGCGCAATGGCCGGCAGGCACTCTGCTTCACGTGGTGCCTTAAACGAGCACTTCACCAAAAAGCAATGCTTTGATGTGATTTATTTTGCACATAATCTCACACATCCAAAATGTTGCTGCTCAGGCTGTAAGATAAGGAGATGGATAGAAAGCATTACAAATAAATTCTACCAATACATATGCACAGATATCACATTGAGATAATTTAGCTGAGATAAAAGAATCCTCTATTTTTAGCTGTCCTCCGCAGAGCCCGTACCTATGCTTGGTGTAGGTTTAGATTAAAACTGTTTAACACACAACTACTCTTTTATTATCCCATACATAGACCACAAAATATACTTTTATTCAGTATGTCTTCTGAATGTTGAATTCAGAGTAGTAAAGAGCCAGAGCTATACGTCAGGGTGCTATTGAGTGTTGAGGTTTTTACAACACCATGCCATCCTCCTGCCAGGACACTTTACCTTGGGGAGAGGGAAAAAACAGTGAATTTCTCCCTCTCATGGCCTCTTGTGAGGCGTTGTTACTGCACACCCGACTGAGATGCTCGACTGTTCTGGCTTCCGGCTATGGGTTTGAAGATGATGGTGCATCCGTCTTCTCTTCTTCAGTAGAACACCACCCCAGAAGATTGTGAAGGATGCAGGTGGCCTTCAGTCTCTGCCCCTTCAGGGGTCACTACTGTACAACAGGCAACCGCCACCATATTGCCAGAATGCCAAAAGTGCACTCCACCATTGTCCCTGCCCTGGAGTTGTAGACCTGCTTCTCTCTGTCCAGGTTCTTCCCAGGGTATGGTGGTCGCATAATGTGGCATTGCAGGGAAAAATCAGGGACTTGGAGGCTTAGGCCCTAGGCCCTTCAGCACCGGGGAGAGGTGTATCCTCTGTGATGTTCAGCGCCAGGGAGAGCTGTGTCCTCTGGGATGTTCAGCGCCAGGGAGAGGTGTATCCTCTGTGATGTTCAGCACCAGGGAGAGGTGTATCCTCTGTGATGTTCAGCGCCAGGGAGAGGTGTATCCTCTGTGATGTTCAGCACCAGGGAGAGGTGTGTCCTGTGATGTTCAGCGCCAGGGAGAGGTGTATCCTCTGTGATGTTCAGCGCCAGGGAGAGGTGTGTCCTCTGTGATGTTCAGCGCCAGGGAGAGGTGTATCCTCTGTGATGTTCAGCACCAGGGAGAGCTGTATCCTCTGGGATGCACCCCGGCCAGGAGGATGATGATGGAGAACAATCCTTTGTAATTGAAGTAAAGAAATCCACTGGAGGCAGGGGCCTGGATCACTACATGCCCCAGTGTAGTTGGGGAAATCAGCCGTGACTGCTCTCCAGCTTTCCATCTCAGGTGGGGCCATGTTTTCCCAGATGGCCTCACACACACTTGCCATGATTGCACCAACTGTGGAGTGACCCACCCGGTAACTGAAGGCAGTCGAACAGTATGAGTCTCCATTAGCTAAATACCTGTTTAAAAGAAATGTGGGCCATTTGGGGGATTAACATTTTGACACAGCAGGACCATTGATATGGAGGGATTAAAGAAGCTTCAAATAATGTACTATTCCTCCCAGTGAACAAGATGTTTTTGTATATATATAAATACTAAACTAGCAATAATTTAATCTGAGCAACAGCAGTGAATGGAAATACGGTATGTTTCTTTGACGTTATTGCAACAGGTAGGCTAGGTATGTATTTCAACAGCTAGGCTACTTGAACCTCTTATGCATCAGGCAAAAATGGGGCTAGTTTTGCTAGGTTTGAACACACTGAAGTAAAAGTTTTGTTTACTCACATTTCTGTTTACTTGTTGCCAAATGCCTGTTTTTGAGTTCCAGCTGAGAGGTAGGTTCCATAGCATAAAGTCTTATCTAGTACGGGTCCAAAGTTGATAACAATCCCACGGGAAGTGTGTGTTTTACAAAGGTTTTTGTAATGTGTGTACCGGCAATAATTCTGCATGATTATCCAAAATGGCCGTCCGCTGCCATTGATTCCGACGCGCTAGTCAAAACAAATAACTTGTCCGGCTTGTTCTTTGTCTTTCACGTTGCAATCACCCCTCGCATGGGATACCCTTGGCTCCACAATTTCATTGGCTGGTCAATAATTTTCGCCATCAGAGGTGACTGGTCTGTTCAGGACCCGGCCAAGCCGGACGTGGTCACTTGTATGAATGGCTTGTCAAATGACGCTCGTCGGATGTTTGGTCTTGTAACCCGAGGCGAAAGGCGGCAAATGAAACTTTCCAACAATTTATTGGTTGATCGGCAAAAACGCAGCCTGGAGCCGGCAGACGAGGGCAAAGTGCTGTGACGTGCAATATTTAACCTCTTAACACTTTCGCGGCCAACCACGTATTTATACGTTATTGGAATTTATACAATTTAACGTCAATTTCAGCTTGATCGTGCAAGGTTTTCATAGCCATCCCCCTGATCAGCGTATGTTGTGGTAATAACGAATGCCGTTATTGACAATCAATTAATCAGAAACGACCCCCCCCCCTTTCATGCATTCATGATGAAACATAATACCTATCATATGCATTTGATTTTTTTATTGTAGCGTGTGTAGGGACGAAACGCCAATCGATTTGGTATAATACACGTTGCGGTTTATAAACAGCCTCCCAGGAATTAGCCCTGATCATTCCGAAATAACACTCGGGAACGTATGGATGGAAAAATTCCTTCTTTTTTGCATCTTGAACGGAAGGTTCTTACTGTCAAATGACCATGATATTGTATCCATAGCTATAATATAAAATATAGATTTAGCTCTACAAACAACGTGACGCACAGTGAAAGTGTGTAATGAAAAGCTGGCCGTGGCTAAACAGGCCGGGGAATTCCAATGGCCGGGAATGAGTTAAGTAGCTACATTTAACTTTATTTCATTTCATAAGCATTAGTCAAACAATTTGGAGGTTTAAACAAATTATCGCATAACTATTTACCTGAGATTTAGCCGTTCCGCAGGAGCTATTGGCAATTTACCTATCTCAAGCTCTGCCCTCTTTCCTTGATTCTCCAATCACAACGGTGGCTTCCGAGGGATTTCAGATTAGTCAATTACAAGAGTTCTGCGCACTGACGGGAATTAAGACATTTGCTAAATGCTACCATTTTCAATGATACAAATGCAAGCTGTTCGATGGAGATGTTAGATGTCAATGATAAGGAAGCAGCTGGCTATGGTCGCTTAGCAACATCAGGCGCAACCTGTCTCCGTGCCCTTGAAGAGTCATCACCCAGTGCCCTGACCGACACGCCTCGTGTTTTCCTCAGAAGACACGGCATGTGTCCAGGCCCTGGATCTGTGGGGAAACAATGTGTGCCACTCGTCTCATGTGGTTCTGCAGATGGGGGATGGTTCTCCAGAGATGTCACTCCACACACTCTTTGTCAAGTTTGTTCTTATTTTCCCCACTTGAAGGGCTCAGGCAACGTGATCAAGGATGGATATAACTCTGTGACTTCTTTGACCTTTGTTGGTCATTTAATTGGTTGTCACAATAGCAGTCACAATAGCAGGTTATAAACCTGAAAGGGTATGAAAGGAAATGTTTCAACATCAACATAAATACATAGGCTATAATAATACCATAAATTATAGTTAACATTAATACATTTAGCCTATATTATCAGTTCATTCAAATAAACAATTACCAAATGCATTTTCATTAAGAACATTCATTCAGCATTTACCAATACATTTGACATTTTGTATTATTCTTATTATATATATATATCCTATATATATATTTATTTATATATTTATTTATATATTTATCCATTTATTTATTATTTATTTATATATATATACCACATATAACCTTTAATATATATATATATATATATATACAACATACCACATATAACCTATATTATATATATAGTATTTACTTATTTATTTATTACACCAATCAACATTGTTCTTTAAACTTAACCATGTCATGAATTGTTTGATTCAAAATGTTCAAACAATATATTCAAAAACTGTTGTAATGCCAGACATTACAGGCCTACAGAAACACCATTTCCCAGGGTGCACTGGGGCCGCATGTCAAACATAGCATGCTGAGCAGAGCTAACATGCTACAAACATTTCATGTTGAGCAGAGCTAACATGCTACAAACATTTCATGTTGAGCAGAGCTAACATGCTAACACAAGCAAAGCACATGAACAGAGCTAACATGCTAACACAAGCCAAGAACATGAACAGAGCAAGCAGAGCACATATCATAAAGCAAGCAGGGCACATGCACATTTAAGCAAGCAGGGAAGGTAAAAGTGAACATACCATTGGGTCATCACGTTCCTGGTTTGATTGCAGCTTAACTCATTGAGCACAATGAGCTGACTCAATGACTGAATCATGGACTGAATGAGCTGGGGTTTTAATGCAAGTCCTCTGGGCTGCCCCCATATATGCCAGATGGTAAACCAGTCAAGCCCTCCCATGCTGCCCACATAGATGCCTGATGTAAATTATTCTCTTTTTACCCTTAAAGTTCATTTAATTTCTGGTTTACCTTGAAAATAGTTGCAAGGAGTGCATTTGATCATTTAGGGGACATTTAAATTGTACCATTTGTTTTGGATAAATAATATATGTAATTTTGAGTCAATAAAATACATTTGGCTCTCTTTTCTCCTAAAGAGTTCGACACTCTTATTATCATTTGAATTTAGCAACTGTCAACAGTGAAAGTCAAAATCAAGAATCAAATCACTGTTATTTCTTCTTTGCATGGACATTCATTTTTTAAATGAACACTCCCTTTCAAAGTCAGGGCGGCTTTGAATGCAGGAGATGTACTATGGTATAAATATGGTATAGGGCCTACTATGGTATAAATAAATGTGTCATTGTGGCACCTTTGGCTGCAAGGGGTATTACTAATACATTTCACATCTGTCACATCTGTGTGTTTTCTGAGCTAGGTAGCTGACAGGACATTTTTCATCAGTCTGCATCATTGATTTGGGTATATGGAGATAAATGTATTATATTTTCATCAGTCTACAACATTGGTCTTGTGTATTGTTTGGTGAATTTATTGTATATTTGCACATTCTCTGTGTACTTCACTTACAGTACTCTAATCACTGAGAAGTAGAATAGCTAAATGTGTTTTAGGTTAAGCACAGCAGTGTGTAACTGGTTCAAACAGAATTAAGTCATATGCAACGTGTGTTTCATATGGTAACAAAATGTAGTTTTTATAAATTAGTGTATAGTTTTGACAAGAGTGTTTAATTTAGCAAAGGATCTGAGGTGTTCTGATAATTGTGTGTAGCGTTTTGAAACACTGGGCCCTGTTTTCAAAATCGTGCTTAAGCAATCGAAAAAAAAACGGTATTGTGTGTTTTTCATTATATCATAATATGTATATATTGCTTAAGCACGATTTTGAAAACAGGGCCCAGTGTTTCAAAACACTACGCATAAAGACGATTATGTCTCAGTCTTCTCATAACAAAAATATTAGATTTTTGGGTCTTTTCCTGCCTTTGGTCCGCTTTGCATTCACATCTCAAATGAACCGCAGCAGGGTTCACTTGCAAGAGTGAATGAGCTTTCACACCACCCCAAACCAACCGGACTATACGAGGAAATTAACCAGGGTTCGATTAAAGCTTATTATAGTTTATCACAGTATCATGAGCATGTCTTCGTCAGTGGACACTGGACATGGGTATGGATGTCTCCAGGTGCTGCTGCGTTAAAGTGCACATCTTCAATAGCTATCTGTACTATTTAAAAGCACAGTGCAGGACACACTCAAAGGTTATCGCACCTCAGAGATGGCAGTGGACATGTATGACAGGACAAAGGCCATATGTAATGGCCTTGGGATTGAGGAACATACTACCAGCCAAAGGAGGAAGCAGAAAAGGATGGACGAGTATATAGTTGAGTCATCTTGTGGCACAAGCTCAGACCTCAGCTCAGGAGATCAGCTGAGATAGAGACTGTTCTATCCAGTCCTCGGCAGAATGCTGCAAGAGCTCGAGAGCAGGTTCTCATGAGTTGGAGAACAACTTATGACAGGCATACAGGCATGTTATCCAGCATCAGACCAGTTTCTCTCAGTGGAATTGCTGCAACCCCTCGCCACACATTACAATATCCAACTACTGCCAGAGAAGATCACAGTTGCAAAGTGTGTCCTGGCCAGGACAGGCAGAGATGCAGTCCCTACTATCCAAAGTGTCTTTTCCCTCCTGGATGATAATAATAATAATAATGCATTTTATTTATAAGGCGCCTTTCAGGACACTAAAAAAAATTCTACAAATCGGTGAATGAAATAATTATAGGATCAAATTAAAACTACTACTTACTAAAAATGGATGTTTAAAAGTACTAAAAACCAACAGAAAATATCAAACGCTAACAAACATTCAGCACAGACAATGGGGATACTGCCATCAAATATTTTTTTTTAAATGTAAAAAATATGTTTTTATTTTTTTTAAGCCCCGGGGCTAGGAGAAAAACAACCGGGGCTAAAGCCCCGGAAGCCCAGGGCTAACAACGCCACAGGTCACTGCGTAGTACAGTAGTTTGGATTACTACATTACTACTTTTTTTTAAGAAGACAAACTGTCAAATAGTTGGTATTACAACTTAGTGTCAAACGAAACTCAGGAATAATGCTGCATAATAAACATGTATAAATAACATTATACATCTTTGCACTACAGAACGGGTGTGCGTCAGTATTCAAACATAACATGCATACATTAACCATGAAACATTTCTGAAGGATACTTGTGAGGTTGAACAGTCTCTTTAAAAGATGACTCATTCACAGTCCTTCAGTCATAGTCAAGGAGGTAAGCTGGAGGCTGTCTCTGCTGCCTGACTGGATATTTGGGCGGCGGCGGTGCTGGTTCAGCATCTTCATTGTCGTCTGGATCAGGATCCATGTCTGGGTCTAGATGTGGCAGCGGACGTCGCTGTGCCTTGAGATGGATCTTTTTGAAGAATGAACTGTTCCTCGTTGTGGCATAGCCATGCCGTCCAGCAGTCACCGTGGAGCCTTTCACGCTTGTGACTGTGAGTGGTTATTTTCTGTAGGGTGGTGTGAGTTTGTTCTACCTCGGCTGACGACAGAGCACAGTGTCACCTGGCACAATGTTGGATTGTGTAGCATGTCGTCGGTTGTCAGAACGAGCTTTCATTTTAGACTTCGCCTCAGTGTCTCTCTTGTGCACCTCGCTGTCAGTAGGAATGGTGATACGACAGGCGGATGGTGTCTTGGTGTTCATTGGTCTCTGGAACATCAGTTCTGCTGGTGATCTTCCTGTCGTGCAGTGGGGTGTAGATCTGTACTCACGGAGGAAGATGTTCAACTGCTGCTTCCATGGCAGACCTCGCATCGGGGCTATCCGGATGATCTTGCCAAGAGTACGCATAAATCTTTCAGCGGTGGCGTTAGCCTGCGGCCACAAAGGTGTTATTTTCCTGTGATGGAATCCCATGTAACTGGCAAACTGGGAAAACTGTGAGCCGTTAAACGGAGGTCCATTGTCTGTCCGGACGACTCGGGGTATCCCAAACAGGGAGAAGACACTGTCCATGCTGGGTATCACCACATTGGCGGATGTAGAACGGATGATGTTCACTACAGGGTAGCGTGTGTAGTCGTCTACGATCACCAGCAGGTATTCTCCGGACGGGAGGGGACCATAGAAATCTGCACTCAGAATGCCACAGTGCTTCTGGTAGCTCTGACATCTTGAGTGGTTCCGTTCTTGTGATTGGAGTTGTAGCCTGACACGCTAGGCAGTTCCGACTGAGGGCTTCAGCCTGTTGATCAATGTTGGGAAACCACACCTTCTCTCGGAGGAGGGCTTTGGTCTTTGCAATGCCTTGATGGCTTTCATGTGCAAGTTCCAGGACTCTCTGCTGTAGGGACAGGGGCATGACGATCCTGCTTCCCCGGAGTATAATGTCCTCGCTCGCTGAGAGTGTGAGTTCCGTGCTGACACGTCTATACTGCAGTAGTGCATGAGCATTTGGCGTTTTATCTGTCACTCTGTGCCACGTGTCGTTCTTAATGTGGGCACTGACTTGTTGTGGCGTGTTGTCCTTTAATGTCTCTGTTTTTATCTCTTCCAGCGTCATCGCCTTGGGTGTGGTGAACAGAGATATGAAGCTGACATATTCCTCTGCAACTTTCGAGGCTCTTGTGTTCGTGGATGTTTGTATGGGGATCGGATGGCGTGACATGTAATCCGCTGGATTATCCGCTCCCTTTTTGTATACGATTCAAAAGTCATAGGGCTGGAGCCTGAGTCCCGATCTCTCTATCCGGGCAGGTGGCTTGGACCTTGGGTTGTTCCAAATCATTTCTAGCGGCTTGTGATCAGTCACTAGGGTAAATGGATGTCCGTAGAGATATAGATGGAAATGCTCACAACTCCACACAATCGCTAGACCTTCTCGTTCTGTCTGTGAGTATCTCCTCTCAACGTCAGTGAGCACGTGGCTGGCATACGCTATGACGCGTTTCTCTCCCTCTTTTCCTTGAGAGAGGATGGCACCCAAACCAAACGGGCTGGCGTCCACGACCAGTTCAGTGTCCTTTTTCGGGTCAAAGTATGACATGGTGGTGTTGCTTGTGAGACTCTCCTTGAGAGTTTGTAGTGCTTTTGACTGTTCTTTACCCCAGCGCCAGGGCACTTCTTTCTTTGTTAGCTCTCTGAGGGGTGCAGTGATGGAAGAGAAATCCTGTATAAATCTTGAACAGTAATTTGCCATTCCAAGGAGGCTCCTGATCTCCGCAGGGTTCCTTGGGTTCAGCGGCCTGATGTATCGCTGTCAATTTCCGGGGGTCTGCTGAGATGCCGTCTGCGGAAAAAATAAAACCTGAGTGGTTCTTTGTTGTACTCACACTTATCACGGTTGAGTCAGTGTGAGACCACATTCCTTCAGTCTGGCGAACACTGCTGTCAGAGCGTCGTCATGGGCCTTCTCGGTTGCACCATATACTATGATGTCATCGCTGAGATTTTTGACACTAGGGATGCCATGCGGGGATTGACATATGGCGTTCTGAAAAACCTCAGCAGCAGATGAGATACCAAAACTCAGTCTCTTGTATCTTCTCAGACCCAGGTGTGTGGTGAAGGTAGTGATATACCGACTGTCAGGATGTAACTCTAGCTGATGGTATCCTTTGTTGAGGTCCAGTTTTGAGAAGAATCTCGCACCGTTGAGCTCATGGATCACGTCGTCCATTGTGGGTGTGAGATGACGTTCTCTCTGTACTGCCACGTTTGCTTGCCGCATGTCGACACAAATCCTGACCTTATCAGGATCCTTAGGCTTCGGAGGGGTCACAATGGGCGACACCCAGGGTGTTGGTCCGGTCACCTGTTCGATGATGTCGTCATCCTCCAGCCTTTTTTATTCTTCCTCAACCTTCTGTCGAACGTGAAAAGGCACTCTCCTGTGTGGTTGACACGTTGGCTGTATGTCAGGGTTTATGTGTAACTTCACCTGAAAATCCTTTAGTTTTCCAATGCCGGTGAACAGCTCTGGGTAGCTGTCAATCAGTTAATCTGCCACGCTGCGGGTGGCGAGGTTGACACTGTTAATTATTTTAATAAGCCCAAGCTTACTAGCTGTGTCATAACTCAGGAGCGAATGTCCATTTCCTTTCAACACGTAGAATGTTCACTTATTATGTAACCTACTCTCCAGAGTCAATCAGTACTTGCACTTTAATGCCATTGAGCTTGACATGCTTTTGAGGGTGTTTAGTGCAGGCTTCACCATTTACAGCAAACACATATTGGTCGTCTTCACTGCTGGACGAATCTCCGTGTGTGCAGCAAGATGTAGTGACTTGATTCACTTTTCTTGTGTGTTTCCATTTTCCATATGTGGTGTCTTTATCCTCACTTCGACCTGATTTCTCCTCTTGACTTTTTGCTGATTTATTTATATTCATACGACATACCTTGGCATAGTGATTTTGTTTTCCACATATGTTGCACTCTTTTACTTTGGCTGGGCAATCTCCATTGTGAGGATATCTTCCTCCACAATTCATGCATTGTCTGCTGTTGTTCCTATTTTCCTTGTAATCAGCTGTCTGTGGCCTTTGCCTGTGTTCCAGCGCGTTGACAGCAGCTGTTGCTCCTTGCTCAATGCCCACAGCCTGCTGTTCTGATAACTCCAGTGTTCTCCCAAAGTTCAACAAAGCTTCTAATGTAATTTCGGGTTCTCTCAGCGCCCTCCTGCGGACTCTCGAGGAACTGCAGCTCTGAATGAGCTGTGCTTTGATCTCGCAATCTGTATCGGCAAATTCACAGTCTTTGGCAAGCATACGGAGCCGAGTGTGGTAAGTATCCATATTTTCACCAGCCTGCTGCATAGCTTTTCTGAACTTATAAACAAGGAACTGCGTGTTTTTCTTTGGGGAGAAATATCCATTTAGCTTCGTCTTTGTAGCATTATAATCATCATCAGTCCCGGCGAGTGTGTCATATATCTCATGCACTCGTTCTCCAGATAAATAAAACAGTAAAGCCCTTTTCCTGCCATCATTCACAATTTTCATTGCTACTAGGAAATTGTCATATCTTTGAATCCACTTACTCCATCTTGTTCCCAATGAACTCGGGTCAGTCTCCGTGTCGAACGGCAGAATAGCTGCTTGGGTTCCCATGAGGATGGAGTTAATCTCCTCTTCTTGCATCCAGCACCGCATTAACGTTAGCTTTGTTGACGTTAGTTAGCTTTGTTTAGCTAAGCACACACATCGGACCGGCAAACTTCGTGGTTTTTTCTTCTTTCTTCCAGAAAGTTTGACACGTCCTTCACATAGCGTATAGCCTATGTATCCAGTTATATCCTCGTCGCCACTGATGTTTGTGGTGCAACAATAATGAAGAGATGGTTGTTTTGTATCAGAGCGTTTACTCAGTGTAGTTCCAGGTCACATTACACAACACAACTGCTAACCGTCAAACCCTCTCGCCACCTAGGCTACTGCCTGTGACATGATGACGTCACTGCGTAGTACAGTAGTTTGGATTACTACACTCCCCACTGCGCAACATTTGACACCACTGTTTAAGATGTCAACATGTCCCCGACTCTCGGGCAAATGAGCCCCCTCCAAAATGCATAGCCTAATGCTGGACTCAGATGGATGGGAGCTGGTGGAAACACCCGACCTGGTCTCCCCACCACCTGTTCAGCTACACCCCACTCACACGTAAGCTCCATTTCAACAGGCCGCTCCACCGATACCGACCTGTTAAAAAAAAACAGCACACCAAAATCAATATGAGAGCTATGCTCATTGCACTCAGGATAGCCAACAGGAACACAAAAACGTCCACATGTTCCTGGTACCACCACCGAGCCCATCTCCCTTCCTGGCATCACCAGACCAGGAGACAGCAAATCATGAACATCCAGAGCAGGATGCACTGCCTCAGGCATGTCACCACCCTCCCTGGAACACAGCAACACATCAGTCACAAAAGCATTTAGATTACCATTCAAAATGGTGTCACAAAAAATAACATGGACAGGATCTAAAATGGTGGCACACACATTAACAATGGCAGGATCCAAAATGGTGTCACTTAAAGTAACATTGACAGGATCCAAAATGGTGTCACTCAAAGTAACATTGACAGGATCCAAAACGGTGACACTCACATCAATAATGTTCAGGATCCAAAATGGTGCCACAAAAATGTGCACTGTCATGAGCAACAATGGTGTCACACACAGTAACATATCAACTTTGTTATGAAACAAAATGGCGGCACACACATCAACAATGTCATGTTCCAAAATGGTGGCACACACATCAGCGTTGTCATGGACAAAAATGGTGTCAGAAAAAATGTGCATCATGAGCCATAATGGTGCCACACATTAGGATTGGTTGCACAGGTTGCTGCTGTACAGGTTGCTGCTGTACAGGACACAGGTAACTAAAATACCCAGTGCCTGTTAGAGTGTCAGTGTGGTCATGTGAGTCAATACCAGAGCCACTAACTGACTTACTGGGATCATCACTGACGACAAGTGAGTCATCACAAACATAAGAGCTACTGTAGGAAGGCTGGTAGCATAATTCTGGTTCTGTAGCATCATTATTCAAAATGACGTCACCCGAAGCATCATTAGCACCATTAGCATCCTCCTCATTCTCATCCTCCAACTCGTCTGTGGCCATAGCCTGTGTTACCACACAGGCTGGGAAGACCTTGAGGTACTGCTTCACCAGATCATCTCCTGCCACTTGAGTATCTGGCATGCATGTCACCTCCGGTTTCACCAGTACTCGTCCTCCAGCCAAGTCATTTCCCAAGAGCAACGTTACCCCCTCCATAAATAATAATAATGCATTTTATTTATAAGGCGCCTTTCAAGGCACTCAAGGTCGCCGTACAACAATTTAAAAACAGTTAAATTCACAATCACAATCCATTCAAATATAAAATCAGACAAAAAATAAAATCAGACATATGCCTGCCTAAACAGGTGGGTTTTGAGGTGGGTTTTAAATGGGATGATGGAGTCAATGTTCCTGATGTCGGGGGGAGGGAGTTCCAGAGGCGGGGGGCAGAGCAGCTGAAGGCTATTGACCCCATGGTGGACAGACGGGCTGGGGGGACGGTCAGGTTGATGGAGGA
Source organism: Notolepis coatsorum (assembly GCF_963971535.1). Classification (NCBI taxonomy): domain Eukaryota; kingdom Metazoa; phylum Chordata; class Actinopteri; order Aulopiformes; family Paralepididae; genus Notolepis; species Notolepis coatsorum. Next base: position 17,748,344 of record NC_140184.1, read on the forward strand.
GGCAGACCTGAGGGACCGGGTGGGAATGTTGATGTGAAGGAGGTCGGACAGGTATGGAGGGGCGAGGTTGTGGATGGCCTTGAATGTATGGAGGAGGATCTTGTAGTCTATGCAGTGTTTAATGGGAAGCCAGTGTAGTTGGCATAGGACGGGGGTGATGTGACTGATGACAGGGGTTCTGGTGATTATACGGGCTGCAGCGTTCTGGACCAGTTGGAGCTTATGGAAGAGTTTGTGGGGGAGACCAAAGAGAAGGGAGTTGCAATAATCCAAGCAGGAAGTGACGAGGGAGTGGACCAGAATTGCGGCGCTGTTGGGAGTGAGTGAAGGACGGAGGCGGTTGATGTTGCGAAGGTGGAAGTAGGCAGACCGGATGATGTTATTGATGTGGGAATGGAATGATAGGGGTACTGTCAGCCGCCACTCAAATACTGGGCCTGATACTAGGGCACAATCAAGCAAAACATCATGCAGGGGTACATTCCTAAAGCTCCACTTACAACACCTGCATTACTCAAACTACGCTGTGCCATCTCATGGTTAAATGCAGCCACTTCAATAGCTTCCTGGGCTACTTCATGTGCTTCTTGGGCCTTTGCAGCTAGCACCATTTCTTCCCATTCCTTCATAGGCAACAATGATATGTCAAGATGCATGACAACCCACAAACCACCAAGCAACTGAATTTGCAAGCTTGAATCACACTTTACTATAGAATAATGAGCAGCTATTTGCGCTAACTCATCCTTTGTACATTTCTTTACCTTCGCCACTGTTGGCTCCGCAACAAAATCATCCATGTCCAACGCCATACTTACTACTCACAGTAATTGACAACAAGGAGATAATTAATTAACTGTGCACCACTCAAACGGTGTAGCACAAAATATAGTCCAATATCCTCAACATAAGCAACTTACCCACGGTTCCTACGACCTGGGGTCCAAACTCCAATTTTCCCTGTATCCACAAAAGTTTGCACGCAATTAAATCACAGTAATTTAAGACACACGGCATAATATGTTAGCACACAATTAAACCACCCACAGTAATTTAAGACACACAGCATAACATATACTGGATCAACAGTTAAGCTCAATAACTACTAAATGCATACAGATCATATACTAGAGCAGGGGTCGGCAATTAGGTTTGGCCGCGGGCCAATTTTCCCCCAAGCCATTGTATGGCGGGCCAGTACCAAAAACAATGGCTAATTTAATATAATGATAGTGAATTTTTTTTAACTCTGTCAAAATAAACGAGCTGCATAGGTGGCATAATAAACTGTAAACGACATACATGTTTGCACTGAACATTATACCTTTGTCTTTTTTCTATTATAAAGTGCCTCTCGGGTGCAGAACACATGAACAGATCAGTAGGATGGGCATTTGATTTTCATGCAGCACCGCGGCGGGTGCTGAATGAATGAATGAATGAAAACTTTATTTAACAGATTGCACAACAGAACACAACTCACCATAATGCAGCCCTGCCCTGGCCTTATTGTTTCTGTTTCCTCCAAAATCCCTGCTAATGTTTGAAACATGTCAAATGTCCACGTTGAATGCAGCTACTTTATCTTCTGCCAACTTGAACACAGTTGTCATTCTTCATTGCCTTGTTTGCTAGCGTGTCGCAACATGTTATGCAGAGAGGACGTCAACACGTGAGAGTCACCTGTTGCGATAAACCCGTATTTTAAGTATGACTCCTGGTTTTGTTTATGTGTCTTGGAGGTCGTATTTTCCTCTTCTGGCTCCTCAGTTGGTATTTCCCCTTTGGTTTCCATTGGTTAACTTATCCATCGCGACTCAGAGACACGAGGCTCTGACTCTCTGATGACAGCAGCTGGCGCAAAACAGAAAGTGAAACCAGCGCGCGCAATTTCTATTGGTTCTCCGAGTCCACGTGAGCATTTCTAGCATTTCAATTGGCTATAGTTACAGACATAGATAGACATTGACTTACTGAACTGGTGTTTCCCATTTCAGCACCACGCGCTGTCCACTTCACTTTGAGCAAGCCTATATACACGGTACATTGCACCTCACTGCCTATACCTGTTATTCACTCTCAACATGGATAAAACATAAATTATGCATATAATACAAATAATATGATGAAAATAAAATAAATATCATATTCTCAAAATAAACTGATGGGCCAGAAATGATTGCTAGCGGGCCAATTTCGGCCTGCGGGCCGCCTATTGCCGACCCCTGTACTAGAGAATCACAGCAGACACAGCTACTGGACACTAGCTATAGATCTCTGCTGAAATAAACCATGCATACAGATCATATACTAGAGAATCACAGCAGACACTGCTACCGGACACTAGCTATAGATCTCTGCTGAGATGAACCACACACAAGACCAACCTTGTGGAGTCATTTATATATATATATATATATATATATATATATATATATATATATATATATATATATATATATATATATATATATATATATATATATATATAGACATTTATCCCAAAATACTGGAACAAATGCTCTTCAGTAACACAAACAAAGTGAGGCAAAACCTCTTGTGTTATATTCAACAAACAAATTCAAACAGGTGCTCCTTATAATCTTATATGACTCACAAATAGCTTCTAACATCTACACTGCAGTCAATTAAGGACTGCTAGGCCACCACATGTCTATTCTAACAAAAATACTTACATCAGGTCCTAACAAGCTAATTATATTTTCTGGCCCCCTAACCTACCTATAATGAAAGCTAATGCACTGTAGACCTAGCTTTCTTCAACCACACCTGCTACCAGCCAAAGATCATATCGACCATACACCCATCAAGTACTGTATATGGCACTAATCCTTTCAATGACCGCCCCAGGGTTAAGTGGTACACAGGAAGCTAACAGCCAGAAAACAATGAAATTACCTACTTGTGGTGTCCACTAAATTAATATTTTAAAGCATACAAGTAGTGAGATCAAATTATAAATTAAGACCATACTCACCTGTTTGAAGACCGGCTAGAACTGACCCATGTTACTAGCACATGGAAAACCGAACTGAAGCTCCCATGTTAACAGCACATGGAAGACTGGACTGAAGCATCTATGTTAACAACCACATGGAAGACCGGACTCGAGCCCCCATGTTAACAACCACATGGAAGACCGGACTTGAGCCCCCATGTTACATTCCTAAATTGACTTGCCCTAGGCCTGAACAGTCAGGAAAATATGGCGCGTTAGGCCTTGAATGTAAAATGGTGGACATAGGAAAATGGACAAGTGTTATCAAAAATAACTATATTTATTGGATAACCACTCCAAAGGGACAAAAGAATGGGGAGCTGGGTGCTCCAGACTCCATAGGTTCAGGATACAAATAAAGTAAAGCACATGGTCAAAAATAGGATAAAGCAAAAATGGACAAGCAGGAAAACATGGTCAACATGGTGGAAAGCACAAAGTGAGGTCTTCAGGTTGGACTCTGGAGAACTGTGACGAGCGACAGCTGCGAGAGAAAAAGCACTTGAGAACTGCTGCCGACTGCACTCTGGCCTCCTTACATAGGGCATGGTGCCTCAATCACCACACCTGTGACAATTAGAAGAAGCGGCCATTTTAGTGACAAGGAAAACAGAAAGAAACAGTGTGTCAATCACAACCACCAATTAGTGACACACTTCAACCACAATGTGAATATGCACCACAGACAGTAAGTATCCCTCCACCATGTGAAAGTAATACGTAACAGTCATCAAGATAAATGTGTTGTACTTGGAGGATAATGTATTTCTGAAAATGATTCAGATTTCACTTAAAGGGTAAAGCAAATTCTGAGAATTGTTTCTAAACACATGTTAGAAAATTGTTGCTGAATTAGTACTGAATTGTGGAGTTAGACCAATTAACAGTTTTTCACCATTTCTATGGTCAAGAACTTTTGGGGGCGGGCCGGAAATCATGGCACGATGACACATTAGAGCCACCCTTAGCATAACCCCTCCCAGAACATGGTTCTCCCACAGTTGGTACTAGGTAGTAGCTCAAATGTGTAGCATAGCAAAGCTAATGGTAACCATTTGATGTATGTATGTGTGGCATTTTGTTTATAATTCTTTTAAACAATTTTTATGTTTTTTTTTAATGTTTTTTAACTTGTTGTTATGATTGTTTGGTTTGAGGGAACAAGATACCGTGATTTGTTTGGAGAAATATGGAGAAGTACATGTTCAAAAAAAACTTTTCATTCATTCATTCATTCATCATTCATTCATTCATTCATTCATTCATTCATTCATTCATTCATTCATTCATTCATTCATTCATTCATTCATTCATTCAATGGAAAATGCTAACAAGATTAGTGCCATACTCTGGAAGGTCTAGTTAAATAATAACACAGATTTGAGTGGTCTAACCGAGTTCAGTCAATTGTCAAGCTGTCTAACCAAGTGGGGTACATTTGATATATTTGGTAGTTCATAGCAAAACGTTTTAGTGATTGAATGTAAAAAATGTAATGGCACTTGAGCTGAAAGGGAGGTGTCAATCAAGTGTGATCTGACCACACCCCCACAATAATAGTTATTAACATTTCAACTAGTGATGCACGATATATCGGCCGCCGATATAATATCGGCCGATATGGCCGTTTTTTTACACATCGGTATCGGTCCGATATCAAGATAGGGCCAATATAAAAAAAAAAAAAAAAAAAAAAAACATTTTTTTTAATGTTTTTTTTTTTTATTTATTTTTTTTTCTTCTTTTTACATGTTTTGGCCTTAAAAAGTTTCAAAATATCAGTCATTTCTGAAAATAAGTTACAAAAGTAAAAAAAATTATGCGTTTTGGAAAATAGCTATTTATTTGATTATCATAAAAAAGTGTTTTCTATACAGAGATATCGACATCGGTAAATATCGGTATCGGCCAGAACAGCAATATTAATATCGGTTATCGGTATCGGCCACAATTTTCACATCGGTGCATCACTAATTTCAACCATTCAAATTTGGCTGGGTGATTAATAAAACATTTTCCAGTGGTGTGACAAACTCAGAACACATTCACTTTCACTCACGGGTGTAAAAAGTACCCAGAAATTATACTTAAGTGAAAGTATGGGTACTGTCTCAAAATATGACTCAAGTAAAAGTCGAAGTATCTGGCTAAAAACACACTTGAGTAAAAGTTATAAAAAAAAAGTCCTACTTTTAAATGTACTTAAGTACTAAAAATGTAAAGTCATTTATTTTTTAAAGGGATAGACCAGGGGTCTCAAACTCATTCCATCGTGGGCCAAGTTTTCATTTTAACTACACATTGCACCAGGTGAGTTAGTTGAAGAGGTGAGCCAATTAGTGAAATCATCAGCTGGTGTTTAGGCAAGGCTGGAATGAAACCAAGCATACACTCGGCCCACAATGGAATGTGTTCTGCGATAGACAATGCTGAAATGAAAGAACAGAGGACACTTTTTTGCATTAAAATTATGCACTTCTCAATTGAAGGTAAACTAACATGGACAGCATTCACATCACAGCATGAATAATATCACTATTAAAGACCGAATACTGTAGTATCCTGAATAATATGACAATATTAAAAACAGAATGGTGTATCCTGAATAATATCACAATATTAACCACAGCATACTGGATTATCCTGAATAATATCACAATATTAAAGGCAGAATACTGGAGTACCCTGAATAATATCACAATATTAAAGGCAGAATACTGGAGTACCCTGAATAATATCACAATATTAAAGACAGAATACTGGAGTACACTGAATAATATCACAATATTAACGACAGAATACTGGAGTACCCTGAATAATATCACAATATTAAAGACAGAATACTGGAGTACCCTGAATAATATCACAATATTAAAGACAGAATACTGGAGTACCCTGAATAATATCACAATATTAAAGACAGAATACTGGAGTACACTGAATAATATCACAATATTAACCACAGCATAATGCAGATTTTGTACTCCAAGTGAATGTCGTTTAAGGCACTGGCCAAAACATTGAACGTATGGGAGCCCTTCAGTCTTCTGCAGGCAAGTGCAACAGAACACCTTTCAAAGCTTTCAGTGTCGATCCAGTGAGCGCCGGTTACCCCAATGAAACTTCTTCGTCGGGCTGTCCAGCAATCTGTTGTTGTCGCGATCCATTCAACTTCGCTCATAGCAGCAGTGACTTTCTCTTTCATGGTTTGAGCAGCTTTGTTGATCTTCAAGCGGCCAGTGGGCCTCGTAATGACGTTAGTGCTTGGTCGCAAACCATTTATCAGGTTTTTGAATGATGGCAACTCAACAACACTATAAGGTTGGAGTCCTTGAACTATGTATCTTTTATGTAGATAGAGCCATGGATGCTCGTCTTGTCCATCCACGCCGTCGCCGACCGTTTCGTCCTCTTCATCACTCATTGTGGCCATCTTCTATGGCTTGTCACTCTGACTGTCTATTCTTCTGATAACAGCTAATCAAAGATCCCCGCTTTCTAGTGTTGCACAAGGACCAATCAGCATGGGTATGGGCGGGTTCATTTTACATTGATGGGGATTTGATTGGCTGTTTACCTGCGGTCGCAGGATTAATAATGTTAAAGTTAGTTTGGCGAGATAAACAATTCAAATATACTAATTAAAATGGTTGGACTTTGTACTTTGTACTTTGTAGGTCTGCATTTTAAATGTAAGGAGTAAAAAGTATGTTTTTTTTCTCTGAAATGTAATGGAGTAAAAGTACAAAGTATACAAACCTAATAATACTCGAGTAAAGTACAAATCCCCCAAAACAGTACTTAAGTATTGTAACGAAGTACAATTACTCAAGTACTTTACACCCCTTTCACTTTACCTCAATTTTATGTAGATTAGGCTTCAAAGCACATAACACATCCGTCAATCTAACATATTGTAGCCCACTCTTCCAGAGGACATTTCTGAAGCCTTACGATAGATCTTTTCAAGTTATTGAAGGAGATGACACCTTAATTCCTCTCACCCTCACTTTGTCATATATGTGTGTGTGTGTGTGTGTGTGTGTGTGTGTGTGTGTGTGTGTGTGTGTGTGTGTGTGTGTGTGTGTGTGTGTGTGTGTGTGTGTGTGTGTGTGTGTGTGTGTGTGTGTGTGTGTGTGTGGTCCTATTTGTGTGTAGGTGTGTTGTGTGCAGTCCTGTGTGTGTGTGTGTGCATGCATGTGTTTCCATGTACATGTGTGTCTTTATGTAATACTTTATAATGAGCGCCATGTACACTAAAACACAAACAAAAATGTGGAATACCCCCCCCCCGCCCCCCCCAAGCCTTTTTCACTCAGCTATGATAATAATGCCATTTGCCACATTTAGTATAAGGCAGGCTAAAACTCAGACAATAATTTTTGATTGTACCAGCAGGTATCACGCTAGTTTACTGGTTTAGGTTAGCTAAAGTTATTGATAAAGCTGTGGTTCTGTAAAAAAGCATGGCCGCTAATGTTTTTTTTAACCTCTTGGTCAACCCCTTGCTGACCCCCCCTTGGGGTAATTCAGGCGCCATAGCAGCATGGGGGAGGGGAGGTACAGGCATCGGCAATAGTAGAAGACATAAATCTAGGCAATACAATTATAGAAAAGATAAAAACAAGCAGTGTAAACAATATAATTAACTCTGCATATAGGAATAATGAGAAAGAAAACAGTGTAATCAGAGGATGTAATCAAGGATAATGTGGATGATGCTGTTCGAGGTGATGATTTAGGGAGAGGCAGCGAAAGGCATCGCTAGATGACTACACAATCACAAACACACACTGATGAAGGCCGGATGGCTGAAAACGTTTTGTGTCCTTTGAAAATAAAAAACAACGATATTCAGAGTGCGGTCCCTACCTCCCTTTTTTTGCATAATTAATATTGGACTACGCACCTGTCTGAGCGCAGTGGTTACCCTTTTCTACCATAATTACACAATCACAAACACAATTTTTCCCATAAAACGCTCTCTGAATGTCCCTCTACAAAGTGTCCCAAGTATGAGTGAGTGCAGGCATGTGCACACATAGAGCCCAAGGGGTGCTTGAGCACCTGCCTTTTTGAGCCTCATAAAAAAGTGCGCTTTTTGAAGATTTAAATTTTTTTTTACCGTTACGCATATAGACTGCCCTTCCAACTGAAAAATGTCAGGATAGAATCAAAATATTAGGTAAAGAGAGAGAGATGCCCCATATTCCATTGCAGTTTGCACAGCCTCCTCAGCGTGCCTCTCCGCGGACCTATATATTTTATGCATATATGCTATAGCGTGGGTGGTGATGATGATGATGATGATGATGATAGAAACCGCTGTGGCGCATATAGTTGAATGCTGGTATTACACTCATTGAGGGACACGAATAAGTCAAGTCTGATGGGGGCATCTCAAATACAAATCGGGATTGGAATAAAAAATGCATTTATATTAAACAATACAGAATAAACAGCACTTCTTGGGGTCTGTAGGGTAAAGCACTTATTCCCTCCCCCCTGAACATTTATGGAGATGTATGGGCCTTTTAAGTCAGTGATAAAAGTGTCTTTCAAGGATAAGTGAGCTCCTGCACTGATTATTATAGTTCAATATTCAATATTTGATCACCAAAATCCCCCAAAAAGCATAAAAAGGGGGCCCCCTCGACCGAAAAGGGTCCTTAAAAATCGGGCTTGCGCGCTACACGCGATTGGTTAAAACACACACAGCTATAGTGCCCTTTTCAGCCTTTGAGCACCTGCCCAGTGGCGGCCGGTGGGTCCTTCGCCACTAGGGGCGCTATACCAAACATCTTGCAAAATGTAAAAAGGTAAAAAAAGCCCAACACAAACACGCACAGCTCTCTCTCTCTCTCTCTCTCTCTCTCTCGCTCTCTCTCTCTCTCTCTCTCAGATGATGTCAGATCCATTCAATAATAAACACATTTGTAAAGCTCGTTATTTTAAACAAGTTACCATTCATTGTCTGAGTGTCCCACATGCGGCGAAATTAGAGAGAGAGAGAGAGAGAGCGAGAGAGAGAGAGAGAGAGAGAGCGAGAGAGAGAGCATTTTAGTAAAGTTACATTTTCAACAAGATTGCTGCTATTTAAACACTTCATGGAAACGGGGTAACGTTAACCTTATGTCGACTGTAGTATTGTATGACCTCGACATAACGTTTAAACGTTAACGTTACTCCGTTTCCATGAAGTAATTATAAAAGTGGCCAGCTAAGATAACGGAGCTAACAGCTAGCAGTAGCTACGTTATGCGGCATCAGTAGACAACGTATCATGTATTAAACTAGAGTTAAGATCGCTAATCTACCTTGTTGTTGGCTTGTTGATAAAGTATATCCACTCCATGGCATTGTCCATCCAGCCTGTGTTGATGTCCATCCATTGTTGTCCCTCCGCATCCATATAGCTTGTTGTTAGCCAACAAGCTGTGTGAGTAAAGAGCTGTGTCTTTGTCCATTTCCGCCTCGAACAGCCTGCAAACTACCTGGCGTTCTATCGCCATGCTCTAAGACAAACTCTAACCTTAACCAACTTTGAAAGAGTGCCTAAGCTTAACAGTCTAAAGAACTTGCAGTCACGGTACGCTCGTCTAAGACAAACAGCTGCCTGCATCATTCTCACAACAACACAACTATCTCCACCGACCAACCTAGGAATAACCTAGAAATTGGATTCGGCCAATCAGAGATCATCTCTGTGAAATTCTGCTACGGAAAAAAATACTGGCGTCGGCCAATCAGAGAGCGTCTCCGCGAAATGCGGCTACAGATATTCTTGACGCTACTGGCTAGACCGCTTCAAATCGCGCCCGGATTCCAACATAATAGTCATATTTCAACGCACAACGCGTTATGCACTGATTGGCTGTGACGGATACAGCGATCAAACTGTGACGCGCACTCAGAGCGCTATCGCGTATAGCCCGGGCCGAGAAATACAAAAAAAAAAAAAAAAAAAAAAAAAACGTGATGTCACTTCCTGCTTTGGAAAACGAGTGTTTTTTAATTGCGATAATAACGTTATATTGTGCATTGGAAACACAAACATACTTAAAATGAGTAAATATTATAAATTTTAAACATGTTTATATTATTTATAGGGCTATAAAACTAAAAACTAAAAACTTATTTTTCTTGTTCTGTCATATAACCAGGGTAGGGACTGAGGGGGGGCGGCGCCCGAGCGCCCCTAGTGGCGAGCCGCCACTGCACCTGCCCCTCTAAAGTCCTGTGCACGTCCCTGAGTGAGTGAGTGAGTGAGTGAGTGAGTGAGTGAGTGAGTGAGTGAGTGAGTGAGTGAGTGAGTGAGTGAGTGAGTGAGTGAGTGAGTGAGTGAGTGAGTGAGTGAGTGAGTGAGTGAGTGAGTGACCACAATTTGCCATGCAGTCGGTTGCCCAAGGTGTCAGTCCTTCACCCTGTGGGGAGTGCCCTTTTCGACTCGCCCATTAAATTATGTGATTTTTTGCAGATAAGGTACAGTAGCATAAAATGCCTGGTACCCACGGAGTCCCCAAGGTGTCCTCTTTCCAATTATCCCTCTATCTTCGTTCCAGGTACGACCTCTGAAACATGCCATATCTAACTAGCGAGATTCCTCTCTCCCTTTAACCCTTTCTCCTCCACCCCCTGCCGTGTTTAACGGCTGCCAACATCCAATTCTACAGCTAGCGTGAGGATAGAGCTATCACTGGAAAGAAGACACCTTGGGGATTTTGTGGATCTTTTAGTGTAGAAGAATGTACGGTGCCTTCTATCACTGGGATATCCTTTACAAGTATCAACGACCACCAGGTTTTGATTTGATTTGATTTGATTTGATTTGATTTGATTTGATTTGATTTGATTTGATTAGGGATCCCCATTAGCTGGTGCGATAGCAACCAGCTAGTCTTCCTGGGGTCCACACACAAAAAAAACATACAAAAACAATCACTATTGCAAAAACAAAATTATTAAAAGTCAGTACACACAATGCATAATGAAACTACTGTAACAATTAAGATAACTAAAATTACATTAGTGTAAAACAAAAACAAAAAATTACTTTACAGTGTTAAAAACTATTTAAAAACAATTTAAGATTATTTAAAAAAAAATGTATCTACTGTAAATGCAGTAGAGGTTCCGAGGCAGGCCATTCCAAAGAGTTAATGCTCTAAAAATAAAAGATCTCCTCAAAGCGCTGGTTCTAGGACCTGGCCATTCAAGCTACCCACTACTGGAACCCCTAGTGTAATGCTTGTGCACAGTATTACTAAAAACAATCTGATTATGTATAAAAACAGGAGTTTTACTGCTCATGACAAACTTGAACAGCACAAGTATATTAAAAGACAATCTATTTTCAACGTTAAGCCAAGAGAGGCGGGCATGCATACGGCTCACATTAGAATAGTGAGCAGCCCAGTACCAACCGTGCTGCCCTGTTCTGGACCACCTGGAGCTTCCTGAGGTCACCACTGGCAGCAGATGACCACATCGCAGAGCAATAGTCAAGATGACATAAAACTAAACTTTGCACTATCTGACATAAAAGGGGACGGGCAACAAAAGAAGCACATTTCCTGGAAATACCAATTGCTCTTCCATCTCTTTACTCCGAGCGGGTGGTGTTGTTGTTGTTATTGTTGTTGTTGGCTGACTAAAAGCCTCGCCGAGGATGCATAATGTAAGAACGCTGATGACTGACTACACCTGTATAATCGTACATGTGTATAATTGCACTTTACAACTGTCATTAAACGTGCAGCATGTAGGCCTACGTATAGATTGTGCTGCTAATCCACTAGCCGTTTTATGCTATTGGTTTATCCGCATAATGTGGCTTATTCCACCTTATTTGTATGCAGTCGAGTGTACATGGTCCTCACTCCAAGATGACATACATGAGTAGTATTTCATTAGGTTATCATTAGGTTTAATTAAAGTATATCTTTTATAAATTAGGCCATGCCGCCAAATCAAGAGCAGATTTCTTAAATATACACGTGATCTTCACCAGGGGGCACTTAGCCAAAAAAAGCTGTGTTGATTTATTATGCACATAATCTCACACATATCCCATACCTCGCACATATCCATTTAGTTTGACAGTTATCGAGAGTCCATGAGTTTGAATACGTCCCTCAGTGATGTCATCTTGTGTTGTGTTACAGTAACTACAGCTCAATTGAATAATTTTCATCTCCATCATTTTATTGAGCTCTAATGAGTAGATCACAAATATTGGATCACCGGAGGACATTATTTCTAAGTCATTAACTCTTATTAACAAACTAAATGAATGTGTGCAAAAATCTTTTGGGGATATGTGTGAGAATATGTGCACCATACGTCGGCGTTGTATTTCAGCGAAGTGGCTCCTATAACCAACATGCTGTGTGTGACACGTGGCCTAGCGGCTGGCTAACTCTCACCGGTGTGGTTCGGAACGAAGAACCGAATCAGCCCCCTGATGCCTCGACGACACCGGCATCGCAGCGCTAATTAGACGAGACATCTCCATTGACAACCGTGGAAAACAGAATTACTGAAGAGGGATCAGGCCCCTTGATGACCCCACGGCCCAGGGGCAGTGTGCAGACGAGCAAACACACACAGCGGGTCAGTTTAGTATTCACACCGCACGCCGGCCGAGGAACCAGAGTTCTCATCAATATTAACGCCTGGATAGATCGGATGGTGCCGTTTTTTTTAGTTTTTTTTACTCAATGAAAATGTCATGTGTATTGTGTAATTATGATTCTTTATTCAAATGAGACGTGGAGGTAGAGCTCGGGTTGATTTGTAGCCTTGGCAACTGCATGCTGTAGCTGGATTGTGGAGCTGTTATATGTCCGTTCAATCAGATAGATGAGGAGATGCTGCCTGATATGATTCCAGGGCATTGTCCTTTCAAGCCCGCAAAAACAGCCAGCCTGCTTATACATTTATTCATTTTCTACACCACTAATTTTTTAATTGAATAAGCACCCCTCCCCCAGCCTCTCCTCTTCTACCCCCTCACCCCTGCCCCGCCCCTCATCCTTTTGCCTCACACCAGGTTTGATGGTTTATTGGCTTATTTGTTTATTTATTTGTTAATTTACTTTCACCCCCCCCCCCCCCCCCCCCATTCCAATTTTAGCTGACATTTCTCCTTGTGATGGTGGAGGATGACCTTTGAAAAAAGAACACTTCCTGCCAGCGATGTGAGAGAGGTCTCAGTTGCTGTGCTAAGAACACCCTGCAATCATGCTCCTCTCCTCTCCTCTCCTCTCCTCTCCTCTCCTCTCCTCTCCTCTCCTCTCCTCTCCTCTCCTCTCCTCTCCTCTCCTCTCCTCTCCTCTCCTCTCCTCTCCTCTCCTCTCCTCTCCTTTATTCTATTTTGTCTGGTGTGTAGGAGAGGACATGAAAAGGTGACATGAGAGGATTGTGAAACACCCGCATTCCACCACCAAAAATGAGTCCTTGTTCCAGGGTCTCTGTCCTCCTCATCTCTGCTTCATCCTCAATGCCTTGTCATCTTCTTCTTCTTTCTCCTCCACACCCTGTGGCTCAATAGACCAGACATGAGGTTAAGAGTCAGAGCCAGATCTTTATCTATATTATGTTCATGTATGGCAGCATACATCTGAGAGTGCAAGTTCAATGCTAGTTCTAGATTGATTTTAAAGGGTCCATGCTCTGCATCACTTCTCACTATCTCTCTCTCTCAGCTCTCTCTCTCTCTCTCTCTCTCTCTCTCTCTCTCTCTCTCTCTCTCTCTCTCTCTCCCTCTATCCCTCTCTCTACCTACACACTCTTAAAACATGGCCCGTTAAAACACAAGACAGGCTCCCAGGGCCAGATGCTTGTGCTTTCCCACAACTGCACAAAACACATGTCTGTTAAATGGAACATGGGGCAGGGGCTCCTACCATTGGCCCCCACAGCTATGTGGTGTACCTCATCTAATGAGGCTCCTGTATCTTGTTCCTTTTTTGGGGGGTTTTCCAACATTTCTGTAATTTATTCAGTCAGTGAGATGGCCCTCTGGGAATGCTAGTTTAAATTGTTTCTTTCTGGAGGAGGTGAATATTCTCACTGTATCATTATATAGTCTCAAACATTACTGCTGCTCTTGACTGAGTCTGGAACCTCTGTGCCAAGAGGGAGTATTGGATTTATAGAACTCAACGTAATATAGACACCTTCCATACTGTTAAATCTTTTCAGACTTTAAAAAAATTAAATAAAAAAATGCATTTCAGTTGGTATGTGTTTTGGACACACAGTTTTTAATGCATATGTATATATGTACAGTACGTGTGTGTGTGCACGCGCGTGTGTATATGTGTGACGCGCGCGTGTGTATACACGTGTGTGTGCATGTGCGTGTTCATGCATACCTGTGTGACTGAACGTCGGGCTGTGTGAAACCTCCCCCATGTCTCTTGATAACCCACAGACACAATGCAACTCCTCCTCCCCTTCTATCACAGGAAATGAGAAAGGTTGGAACATCCTTAACTGCTTGTTGCCATGGAAATGAGCCTTATCACTGAGCACTGCTTGTTAGAGGACTTTCTAAGGGAGCCGAGGAGGAAAAGCCAGCCAAATAGTTGAGGCAACATCTGCAAACAGTGCCTATTCACATCACAAATGTCTGTGTGCATAAGCAGCTGATAAAAAGGTGTGTGCCTGCTCGTGAAGCCACCCAGCGATGGCCATATTGAGTCTGGGCCAATAGGTATCTCTGGGAAAAGGATGGAAATGTGAAAAGTTATGAAAAGGATGATTGTAGAAATGTACGAATAAATGTTGTATTTGAATGATAATTGTGTACTGGATATATGCTGCTAGTGCGTTTCTGCACGCCGAGGCACTGCGCCTTTGTGATTCCATTTAATGCTTCCGGGTAAATGGATTAGTGCTTACTGCTTAGGGATACTGGATAGAGATATTGGATAAAGGGGGCCCCGAATTGATACTGTATATTTGCAATAAATCCAATGTTGTAAGTGGAATGCTAGTGTGTTAAGTAGACGTGTCAGTATAGACGTAGAGTCCATGGACATATGGAGAATACGGCACTTTGGCAAAATGAAACAAAATTAATTATTCATGGTACATTTTGTGCTCATATTTTGTCCTAATTCTGTTAACTCGGCGAAGGCACATGCTAATCAAGCGATAGACGGCGTTCAGTGATGCACTTCCCAATAAAAAAAAACGCGGCGTCAGCGCTATCGGAAAGATCTCGGATCGCTGGATATAAACAGTACGGAAGCCGTGTCTGCTGTTCATATCTAAAGCGGCTCCTGGGCTGTGGTCAAAACACTTAGAAGTCTCTGGCCACTTGGTATTGAGTTTAGTGGCTTTCAAGGCTTGAGGGTTTCCTTAAATCAATTGAATTTGTTGACTCGGAAACAGTCAACTTTCTTTTATTGAGTTGGCTGAGCCCTAGGGCACCCTGCATCTCTTCTCATTTCTCCAGCTTTGTTGATAGCACTTTCCCTTATTTTCCCTTATTTTCATACAACAATACCCCCCTCTCCCCCCTTGTCCCCCATCTTCCTCTGCCTGTGGTCAACTTATTTGCTCATTGTGTCTTTTTCTCACAGAAACCTGTCAAAGAACCCACTGACCACCCTGTCATGGCAGCTGTTCCAGAACCTGCAACTCGCCGAGCTGTAAGTTCTCTCCTCGTGTGTCTCCTCACCACGCCTATACTCAAGCACAACACACACACACACACATGGGGCGACTGTGGATCAGGAGGTAGAGTGGTCGTCTGGTAATCGAAAGGTTCCCGTTTAGATTCCGGCTCCTCCCGGCAGCGTGACAGAAGTATCTTTGAGCAAGACACTTAATAACCCCTAACTGGTCCCGATGAGCAGGTTGGCACCTTGCATGGTCGCCTCCGCCGTCGGTGAGCGAATGGGTGAATGTGAGGCATAAGTTGTAAAGCGCTTTGGATAAAAGTGCCATATAAATGCAGTCAATTTACCATTAACCCAGGCACAACACACACACACACACACACACACACACACACACACACACACACACACACACACACACACACACACACACACACACACACACACACACACACACACACACACACACACACACACACACACACACACACACACACACACACACACACACACACACACACACACACACACACAAAGACACACACATACATGAGAACAATTCATCATGACTTCCTGCACATTAACCTCCCTGATATAAATAGTTTTGTCATTCCTGTCTGTGTTGTGCAAAATCTTGAATTTGTTTAAGTACTGCATTATGGAGGAGTGGGGGGCGCCTTGCCTCAGATGAAACCTAACAGCAGCGTTGCAACACTGTGATCTGGGGAGTTAATTTCCCCCTTAATTAAGACGCACACAGATGAAATGTAACCGTCTAGTAGGAGGAAGGAGTCTGACCCTGTTTTCCTGTTTTGTTATGAATATTTGAGCAATCGATGTGTTTATGAAACAAGTTTGCTGTTTCACCACCGAGGACAACGCTGCTGGTCTAGACCGGCCTTGTAATTTACACACCATTACACCAACGCCATCTGTCATTCGACACGTCCTGGGAAAACATGCGCTCCTCTCCTAGGCAGAAAAGAAACCCACGTTGTGTGTGTATAGGTGGATGACGACGTTCTGTGTATAGGTGGATGACGATGTTGTGTGTATAGGGTGCAATGTATGGGGGCGGCTATTTAAAGCAGGCCTCCGTGTCGTGCTATTTTCAGCTATAGAAGCAGAGCAGGCCCTCTGAGATCAGGTCACAATGATCTGGGGTAGTCCACTCCTTGTAGAGGTTATAGGCTACTGTACAGATGGGGGGAAAACCCTGCTTACACACAGCCCCGACGAGCGCTTGATTTCGCACCGATGCACAATCCTGTCTCTGCTTAAAGCGACCATTTCTGACGGGTATCCAATGTTTTTCTTGATTATTATACACATGGGGCAGCAAGGCCACGGTCTGCCAGGCGTTTTATACTGACCGTTGATTGGAAGTGATTGCTTTTGTCTATTTCATTATATGTGTTTGGTTAAGGGGTGTCATTCGGTGTGACACAGCGGCATGTATGCGTTTGGGCTTGGTTGTGTGTACGAGCGGAGCGATGTGGAATCAGGCTGCGCTAATAAGGAACCAGTCAGAGTATCACGACCGGAGCCACCATGACACCGTGGGTCTGCTTGTTCTCTCCACGTCTATTAAGGACAGTCATGCCAAATGAAGCACGCTCACCAGGTGGCTTTTCTAATCCGCAATTATTAGAATAATGCCACAACACAGTGTTAACGCTAAGTGGCCGCCAGCGCTGTTAAAACCACACCGATATTATGTAAATAGAGAGAGAGAGAGATCAAACCAGCTGAAATAATTGCCATTTTACATCATGAATGGCAGCATGGCCTTTTGGCACAACGCTGTTGCAATGTGTCACGCTAGTCATTCTGCTAGGTAGTACTGTGGCACTCGACAGCACTGGAAATGAGGGGAAAACGTCCATGTCTGTTAACTCATTGAGCGCCACGCCCTTTTCCATTCTTTACTCAATGGCGCCAGCGTTATTGACCATTTTAGCGATGTTTGCAGACCCATCGTGTGTTCTGTATTATAGCTAATGGGGATCCGTAATAAAATCAAATCAAATAGCTATGGAGACAATAGTATGGCTCATTTGACAGGCATTGTTCATAGTCCATCACTGACTAACAAGTTCATTTCTACATACTGTAGTTTGTGCACTATTACACGCTAAACATCGCCCCTTTCCAAAATAATCCAGTATTTTTCATAGATTGCGAGATATGGCACGTTATATGCATTATGCCCAAATCGTTCTGGTTGCTCGCCTGAAACCCCAAATACTTCCAAATCAAAGGTATATACCATATACATATGTGTCTTCACAAAATCATCAAGGGGGGGTCGTTTTAACTCAAAACTGTGATTGTTACCAAAAGCAAGTTTTACGTCTGGTAAACTATGACACTGTGATCGGTACGTTAAAAAAATACCAGCAGGTTACCTAAAATAGACCTTACCTCAGTCAGAAAGTACTCCAAAATAAATTAATACCAGTCGATCCCATGGGGATCGCAATTACAGCCGGAGTGGATCACAAGACAAGTGATATCCCCAGTTCCCAGTTCAAAAGGTAGGCGATACTGCCACCTGGTGAGATTCGATCGTCATTGCAATTCCAACGTAGGCAGATGAGCCAGGGAGACCTAGGGAGCTCCGGCTGAGTGTATAGAACAGGGATCAAAGGAATAAGATCAAAGGATCGAAACCCGAGAATTCTCGGGTATGGCGCTCAACGCATGATGGCGAAACCTGACTTTTCTCGGGTTTGGTGCAGAAAGTGTTAATAACGGTTTGAAATGGAATGCAATGAAATTAAGGTAGTGAGGTTTTCTCTTTTCTTTCCTCATTTTGGAGTCCTGTTTTTTTTTTTTTTTTTTTTGTGCATTTTGTACATTTTCGTGTTTGTTATTTACTCTTTTACTTAAATTTTATTTTTTTACTGTATGAAGCACAATCTCAGGAGAGTCATACAGAACAAAGCATTTCACTATAATGTACATGTACCTTATATGTAGGGATGTCCGATATTATCGGCCTACCGATATTATCGGCCGATATTATTAATTGGCATTACAATTTAATATCGGAAATTATCTGTATCGGTTTAAAAGAAATATATATATATATATATATATATATTATTTTTTACATTTATTTAACCCTTATTTACCCAGGCAAGCAAGTAAGAACAAATTCTTATTTTATTTATTGTAAAAAGTATGCATAATGTTGTGTTAATTCCATGACAAGAGATATGTAATGTTAATTACCTGAAATTATTACATTTTCTTTGGGGGGGAAACCCTGCATATATCGGTATCGGTTGATATCGGTATCGGAAATTAAGAGGTGGACAATATCTGTATAGCCTATCCAGTGGCGGCGGGTGGGAGGGGCTAGCAGGCGCTTAAGCCCCCTCTGAAAAAGGCTTAGCCCCCTCTAAGCCCCCCCCCCCTCCCAGACAGTTATGTTTTTTATTTTATTTATATATAAAATAAATGTATAAATAAATGTATGGAATAAAAAATATAATATATGAAGACATCGGACTGACTGATGTAACTAAACTAAATTATTAAATCATATTGACCTGCCATGATGACCTGCCGTTCACCTTTGTGGCACCTGTTGTGTGATTTGATTGGTTGGTTCGTTGCACGTGATTGCATCATTTGCATGCGCACACTTTAAGTTTAACGTTAACTCTAGCTAGCGCAAGCAGTTTCTAGCTGCAGCACTGTCTCTACTTAGTAGCAGCAGTTATTGCAACTTACAACAAGCATCGATTGATGACCTCTGAGCAGGTCCTAAATTATTATATTATATTATATGATTAAGTTAGGTGACATTTATATAATGGACCGCTTTATTATTATTGGAAAAAAGCGAGGGAGAGTGGTCGTGGATGATGTTGTTGATGGTGGTCGTGGAGATGGAGAGGCACCAACTAATTCCAGCAACGTGGTGGTCGAGAACGTGGAGGACATTGTGTTCGTGTTGCCAGACACGGAAGATAATGAGGAGGACGACGATGAACAACAAGGCCCCGGGCCCGGGGTAACGTCAGTGGCGAGGCCCGCAGTCGGAGAGGGTTCATCTTCGGCCGGAGAAGACTCGGATAACGACAATGATAGTGGAGGGGCTCAGAGCCGCTCAGGGGCCCGGGGGGGAGAACAGGTGGCGGCGTTGGCTCACAGTCACATACCTGCCGTCATTCGCGGCAAAAGGCCTGGTGGGCCTGTGGATTTAAGCCAAGACCCAGCTGAGGGGCCGAGATGTCCTAAACTAATGTCTTACCCGACTCGAAAATTTGGATCTCAATCAAAGAACTGGACATCAATGCAGTGATCGATCGCTTCACTGCAAATCACAACAACAGGCGGATCGTTCTCCTGTGACTGGTGAGTACCAGTCTTTGTTGACACACACACACACGCACACACACATACACACACACACACACACACACACACACACACACTGGAATGTACCGCCCACCGTGCCCATTGGCCGCCGTGCCCATTTTAATGTCGGGCCGCTGTGCCCCCACACACACACACACACACACACACACACACACACACACACACACACACACACACACACACACACACACACACACACACACACACACACACACTCACAGACACAGACACACTGGAATGTAGGGTCTTCTTCTTCTTTCTAGTTTAATGTATAGGGTCGCCGTGCCCAGTTGACTACTGCTCTCATGGTGGCTGTTATCGTGGTGAATGAATGGTGCATGTCAGAAATGTAGTCATATTATTATAGGCTATGTTTTCGTTGTCCTTGTGATTTGTCATTATCTGATATATATATATTTCGTTGCTATACCCTTTGTAGAAACGAAATCTTAAATATTACACCTTTTCTTTGGTTACTTTTCTTTCAAGCGTTGTTTTAAATTGTAATCATACTGATTGAGCGACCTTTTACGCACGAACGTCAGATTACCCCGATATAATGTCGAGCTTTATTGGGTTATTGGGTGCTTGCATTGGTATATAACGCTACACATTTAGTAACGTGCATTTTCAATGATGTAGCCTATATTAGCCTTTATTTTGTTTGTTATTGTTTGTTACATTAAAATTCATTAGCACCTGCTATAAACAATCCAGCCCACCCAAAGCCCCTCCAATGCCAATTCTCTGGCGCCCCTATCTGATATCGGTAAAAAAGCCAATATCGAATATCCCTACTTATAGTGACAAATAAAACAAAACTTGAGACTTGGAACTACAGTAAGCAGTGGCCGTCACCTACCAGTGATTGAAAACTCACAACAAATTCCGATTACACTGTAAATGTAACGGTGGTCACTAGGTGGTACTAGCAGGTACTTTGCACTCGACACCTGAACCTGAACCTCAAACGGCCAACTCTCTGCCAGCACCAGCACCATGTGACCACGTATGTTAAATACCACGGCCTTATCCATTCCACCACCTGAAAAGGATCCAATTCAGGTGGCGATGTGGAGGGTATCTAACTTAGGAGTGAGTTTACACAACGGGACGGCAAGGTGTCAACCTTGTTACATTGGAAAAATAGAGCATTGTTGTTAAACTTGCTCCCGCTGTATTTATTGAGATCAACGTTTCGATCGAACCGGTCAACCTCGCTACACTCACTCCTCTAAACTCACTACACTCACCACCCCGTCTGGAGAGCTCCTGGGCTCAAGTTCAAGTTCAAGTTTCTTTATTAGTTGTCATACAGAAGAACAGAATACTTTTATACAAAATGCTTCTTTCTGTTACGCTCCATAGACTGTGCTAGACAAAAATAGATAAGTATAAAATAAAATAAAATAAGTATAGCAAGTATAAAATAGAAGTCACGTATGTAGGCACAAGTGTTCAGTATGTACATATGTACAATGTTCAATGCAGAGTAGAAGTAACTGAGTTACCATACAATATACTATACAATATACTAATATACAATATACTATATATAGTGCAAACCAGAAATGGGATGAGCTACAATTTAGGTACAATTTACAGTAAGGTGTAATGAGGTATGGGTTGTAGTGCAAATTCTTTACCAATAAATATAAAGTGTGTTTAGGTGTTTTAAAGTGTGTAAGTGGGTGCTGCAGTGAGTTGTTTGTTTAAAGTGAGTGTGTGCGTGTGGATGTGTGTGCTGTGAGTGCATTTGATGGTTGTTACATAGTGTTAATGTTCGTTAAGCATCCTGATAGCCTGGGGATAGAAGCTTCTTCTGAGTCTTTCTGTGCTTGCCATGAGACTCCGGTATCGCTTGCCTGACCGCAGCAGTTCAAAGAGGCAGTTGTTTGGGTGGCTGAAGTATTTGATAATTCTCTTAGCCTTACCCATGCACCGCTTGTTGTAAATGTTCTGGAGAGTGGGAAGCCCCCCTCCAATTGTGCGTTCAGCTGAACGGGCCACTCTCTGTAGTCTGCTACGGTCTTGTGCGGTGCTATTCCCAAACCAGGAGGTGATATTGCCAGTCAGGATGCTCTCTATTGTACATGAGTATAAGTTCTTAAGGATCTTCTGACTGACTTGGAACTTCCTTAGGCGCCTGAGGAAGTAGAGGCGTTGTCGTGCCTTCTTCACAACACTGTCAATGTGTGTGGTCCATGTCAAGTCCTCGGATATGTGGGCTCCGAGGTACTTAAAACTGTTCACTCTCTCAACCGGTGCCCCGTCGATGCTGAGGGGGCTGTAGTCCCTGACCCCCGACCTCCTAAAGTCCACGATCATCTCCTTTGTTTTGCTGACGTTCAGGGAGAGGCTGTTCTCTTGACACCATCCCACTAGGAACTTGACCTCTTCCAGGTAGGCCCTCTCGTCGTTTGCAGAGATCAGGCCCACCACTACTGTGTTGTCAGCAAATTTGATGAACCATTAGTATCCGAGTTCACGGCACCACACGGCCGGTGGTCACTAAGTAGGCCTACTAGCAGCCTCGAACCACCTCCGCTCATCCAGCACCATGTGACCACATTATGTTAAACACCATGGTCTTATCCATTCTGTCTCCTGAAAAGGATATTAGCTTAGGAGTGAGTTTACACCACAGGGCTACCATTGCAAGGTTTCAACCTTGTTACATAGACATTGTAAACGTGTTGGAAATTAAATGTATAGTTCAGTTATTTCAGTGTTAGTTGCTAGACATCCTGAAAATGAAAAAAAATATCGGTTCCATGATGAGTATTGATGATGATGATGATGATGATGATGATGATGATGATGATGATGATGATGATGATGGTGATGATGATGTGTGTAAATTGTACTAAATTCAATTCAAATAACTTTATTAGTCCCGCAAGGGGCAATTTAAGGCATGAATACGGCAAACAGCTGCACTTATACACATCTAAGACAGAACACGGGGCAAGAGACATACATGACACTATTAAAGCACAAGAGACATGACACTGTGAGAACAGGATCCATACAGTAGCTGATCTGTTGAGTCTAATAAATAAATTTGGTCAGTACAAAAAAAAGTGCACTTTGGTTAAAAAAGGTTCAAATCAAGGGGTCAAAAGGTGCATATTAGTGAACTGACCATTCCTTGCACTGTGGCCATTCACCAGTCGAATGGCCTCTGGAACAAAACCAAACTTCCTACTGATTGGTAGCTGTCCCACATTTCACTCAAAAAGAGGATTCACACACACTTGGCTACCCATGGGGAAATAAAACCTTGTAGAAACCTAAGTGGGAAAAGAAAGTTCCACTCTTCCATGTCCTCATCTCAGTCAAGTTTAATTAACTCCCTTTTACTTATAGAGCTAATTATCAAACCCAGTCAAGCGTTTAACACAACAATGTTGCTTTGCTTCACATATTGGTCTCAGGGATATTGCGTACTCCCAGCAATAATATCATTCAACTAATACTACTACTACTACTACTACTACTACTACTACTACTACTACTACTACTACTACTACTACTACTACTACTACTACTACTACTACTACTACTACTACTACTACTACTACAACAACAACAGTACTACCACTACTATTCATTACCTCCACCAAGGAGGCAATGTTTTCACCCATATTTATTGTATGTGTCTGTTTGTTTGGCTGTGAACAAGATATCTTGATATCACTCCCTTTAGCCTAGCGCCACCTTCAGGCCAAACTTGCATGGTTCAAATTAGTGGATATTTTGACCCGTTAGCCATACAGTCACAAGATTTACTGTGCACATTCATAACGCAGAGAGGAAGACACCTATTTTGGTGACCCAATGACCTTTGCTCCTAGCAAACCACCCTCAGGCCAAACTTTACATTTTCAAATGAGCATGTATCCTGATTCCTAACCCGTGCTTTTAATAGAAAATGTGACCCCTTAGCCCTCAAATCAAATGAACACTCTGTGGTGTGTAAGCCTTCATCATTACCAGGGTAATTTGTGTGAGGGAGTAGGGGGTAATGCAACCAACCATGTCTACCCAAAGTACCCATGCATGCCACAATTACATGCAATTAGCATACAAAAGTACCTATTTGGAAGAGTCCTCGCTGCACAATTCCAGGTTCCTGGCAGAGAACGATATGACTTAAAAACTCACATTTACACCTATATTACATTATTTCCTGAATTATCTTATCTTATCTTATAAGTTTACATGAAATACAATTTCACATCACAAATGATTTTCACCTAAATGCATTTCATCTAGTTTAATTCCATTGTTGGTGCTATCTTTATAAAAACATGTAATATGTGACACAAATGCATGTGGGTCATATTTGGGGCTGAAGTGGACAGATCTGATCACTCGCTCCACTCTGCTCCCTCACGGGTTGAGGGTGCCCTGTGCATCATTTATGAATTCAACTGAAAAACAACATCCTGTTTTTCGATGGGGATTCCCCAGAGGGGCAAGGGTGAGGGTAGAGCGGACACAAATTGTGTGAATGGGATTCAGCCACAGTCATATCATTTGCTATGAGCATTCAGGACTCCACGAGGAAGAAATATATTGATTTAGGTGAGCCTCTATTCTAGTGCCATCATCAGGCCAAACATAATATAATCCAAATAAGCGTAATTTCTCACCCATTGGTGATACCGTCATAAAGAAAATTACACCCAGACTAGATGTGGCATTGCTGTTAGATTCAAATTAAACGTGTAATATCACAAACTCCTTCCCTCCTCTGAATTATTGATAGGATTCTGAAATGGATCTGTTAATTGATCCCTATTTTAAGGAGCTAGCGTTACTTGTTTCAAATCAACCCACGTGCAGAGAGCAGATGCAGGATACAGATGAAGGTGCAAAACCCAACACGGCATATGTATTGCTATTGCAACTGGCAGGCAGGTACAGGAACCAGGCAGGGATTAGCTCACTGGCTAGTGGCTACACTAGGAAAACACAAACACAGAATTCTACTGGGACGTCTCTTCAGTTGCAGCTGGAAGAGAAACAGACTAACATCCGAGCGCTGAGCGACTGGGCAATAGACATGCCTGCAGAAAGTAGGTGATGATGACTGATTGTAGGCAGTCGGTGACACATAGGAGGACATCTACAGGTCCTGGGAAGAATACAGGAGGCAGAGACACTAGAGAGAAGACAGGGAGACAGGAGGACATCTACAGGTCCTGGGAAGAATACAGGAGGCAGAGACACTAGAGAGAAGACAGGGAGACAGGAGGACCTCTACAGGTCCTGGGAAGAATACAGGAGGCAGAGACACTAGAGAGAAGACAGGGAGACAGGAGGACATCTACAGGTCCTGGGAAGAATACAGGAGGCAGAGACACTAGAGAGAAGACAGGGAGACAGGAGGACATCTACAGGTCCTGGGAAGAATACAGGAGGCAGAGACACTAGAGAGCAGACAGGGAGACAGGAGGACATCTACAGGTCCTGGGAAGAATACAGGAGGCAGAGACACTAGAGAGCAGACAGGGAGACAGGAGGACATCTACAGGTCCTGGGAAGAATACAGGAGGCAGAGACACTAGAGAGAAGACAGGGAGACAGGAGGACATCTACAGGTCCTGGGAAGAATACAGGAGGCAGAGACACTAGAGAGCAGACAGGGAGACAGGAGGACATCTACAGGTCCTGGGAAGAATACAGGAGGCAGAGACACTAGAGAGCAGACAGGGAGACAGGAGGACATCTACAGGTCCTGGGAAGAATACAGGAGGCAGAGACACTAGAGAGCAGACAGGGAGACAGGAGGACATCTACAGGTCCTGGGAAGAATACAGGAGGCAGAGACACTAGAGAGCAGACAGGGAGACAGGAGGACATCTACAGGTCCTGGGAAGAATACAGGAGGCAGAGACACTAGAGAGCAGACAGGGAGACAGGAGGACATCTACAGGTCCTGGGAAGAATACAGGAGGCAGAGACACTAGAGAGCAGACAGGGAGACAGGAGGACATCTACAGGTCCTGGGAAGAATACAGGAGGCAGAGACACTAGAGAGCAGACAGGGAGACAGGAGGACATCTACAGGTCCTGGGAAGAATACAAGAGGCAGAGACACTAGAGAGGAGACAGGGAGACAGGAGGACATCTACAGGACCGTCACCTGGCTCTTCAACAGAAGAGGGAGAGACTCGATAGGAGACAGGGAGACAGGAGGGCATCTACAGGACCTGGGTCTTCAACAGAAGAGGGATAGACTCGAGAGGAGACAGGGAGACAGGAGGACCTCTACAGGACCTGGGTCTTCAACATAAGAGGGAGACACACTAGAGAGCAGACAGGGAGACAGGAGGACATCTACATGACCTGGGTCTTCAACAGAAGAGGGATAGACTCGAGAGGAGACAGGGAGACAGGAGGACATCTACAGGACCGTCACCTGGCTCTTCAACAGAAGAGGGAGAGACACTAGAGAGCAGACAGGGAGACAGGAGGACCTCTACAGGACCTGGGTCTTCAACATAAGAGGGATACACACTAGTAAGGAGACAGGGAGACAGGAGGACCTCTACAGGACCTGGGTCTTCAACTTAAGAGGGAGACACACTAGGGAGGAGACAGGGAGACAGGAGGACATCTACAGGACCTGGGTCTTCAACAGAAGAGGGAGAGACACTAGAGAGCAGACAGGGAGACAGGAGGGCATCTACAGGACCGTCACCTGGGTCTTCAACAGAAGAGGGAGAGAGACTAGAGAGCAGACAGGGAGACAGGAGGACATCTACAGGACATGGGTCTTCAACAGAAGAGGGAGAGACACTAGAGAGCAGACAGGGAGACAGGAGGACATCTACAGGACATGGGTCTTCAACAGAAGAGGGAGAGACACTAGAGAGCAGACAGGGAGACAGGAGGACATCTACAGGACATGGGTCTTCAACAGAAGAGGGATAGACACTAGAGAGCAGACAGGGAGACAGGAGGACATCTACAGGACCTAGTTCAACAGAAGAGGGAGAGACTCGAGAGGAGACAGGGAGACAGGAGGACATCTACAGGACCTGGGTCTTCAACAGAAGAGGGAGAGACACTAGAGAGCAGACAGGGAAACAGGAGTACATCTACAGGACCTGGGTCTTCAACAGAAGAGGGAGAGACACTAGAGAGCAGACAGGGAAACAGGAGTACATCTACAGGACCTGGGTCTTCAACAGAAGAGGGAGAGACACTAGAGAGCAGACAGGGTTAGTAGCGGAGCTGGACGTCACAGCTGTGATGGGATCCTACATTTGAATTACAGTTGTATGCTTGAACCAAGGCTGTTCTTCTTCAGGTAGTTATTCAGATTATCGGGCATGCTCTTTTAACCTCAGGGATTATAACCCTCCCAGCAGGGAACATGTTATTTAATATATTTATTACATGGCGTTTTCACATTCGCCGAAATGCTTGCTTGTGATTGGTCAATAGAGCTCGACAGAGGTCCGATATTACTCGATAACGGACCTCTGTGGAACAATAATGACCGATGTGCGCAGCTGTTCGCAATCAAGCCCCACTGACACACACTGTTTCAGTGCAATTAGACACACCTGCCGGGCTGCCGGCGATAATAATAATCACTTTATTTGGGCTGACAGAGCCACAGAACAACTGCGTCTGCATTTGATCTCGTCTTGTCGATTTTGTAAAATGAATTAGGTATATTGTTAGTAAGTTAGCCATGTAATAAGCGGGATAATGTATAGCTATACTCTGTCATCATCGCAAAATAATTGACCTTCACTGACGTTTAAAACACCTCGCCGAGGCGGCTCGGTATTTTAAACTCTGTGTCGGTAAATTATTTTGCAACAATGACCTCGTAGCTATACATTATCCCTTACTTAAAGTATTTAATTTTTTTTTGTTGCTTCTCCTTTTCTCGTTTTTCTCTTAAACAAGCAAAGTGAGCTCAGGCTGAGCATCCCCCCTCATCAGGGTACTACACAGGAGTTTTAATGTCCTGATCCTACCAGCCAGTTACTGTACCTCTCAGGGATCCTCTACTGATTGTCCCCCGGCATACTGGCTCTTTTTTATTTGTTGTTATTGAGTAGATTGCATTTGTACATGTACGTTGGTATACTGTAACTCATTTAGCTTGTTCAGGGATTCAATTCTGTGTGCTGTGTTCTGTCAGGAACATACAACACATGTTTCCCCTTCTTTTGAGTGCGTTAGTTGCTTCTTTTGAATGGGGATAGTTTCTTCTTTTGAATGGGATAGTTGCTTCTTTTGAATGGGGGTAGTTTCTTCTTTTGAATGGGGTAGTTTCTTCTTTTGAATGGGGTAGTTTCTTCTTTTGAATGGGGTAGTTTATTATTTTGAATGGGGTAGTTGCTTCATTTGAATGAGGTAGTTTCTTCTTTTGAATGGGGTAGTTGCTTCTTTTGAATGGCGGTAGTTGATTTTTTGAATGGGGGTAGTTTCTTCTTTTGAATAAGGGAGTTGCTTCTTTTGAATGGCGGTAGTTGATTATTTTGAATGGGGGTAGTTGCTTATTTTGAATGGGGTAGTTGCTTATTTTGAATGGGGTAGTTGCTTATTTTGAATGGGGTAGTTGCTTATTTTGAATGGGGGTAGTTTCTTCTTTTGAATGGGGTAGTTGCTTATTTTGAATGGCGGTAGTTGATTATTTTGAATGGGGTAGTTTCTTCTTTTGAATGGGGTAGTTGCTTATTTTGAATGGCGGTAGTTGATTCTTTCGAATGGGGGTAGTTGCTTATTTTGAATGGGGTAGTTGCTTATTTTGAATGGGGTAGTTGCTTCTTTTGAATGGGGGTAGTTTCTTCTTTTGAATGGGGTAGTTGCTTCTTTTGAATGGCGGTAGTTGATTATTTTGAATGGCGGTAGTTGATTATTTTGAATGGGGGTAGTTGCTTATTTTGAATGGGGGTAGTTGCTTATTTTGAATGGGGGTAGTTGCTTATTTTGAATGGCGGTAGTTGATTAGTTTGAATGGGGTACTTGCGTATTTTGAATGGGGGTAGTTGCGTTGGGCTCCGGCAGTTGTTACCACATTGGGTTGGCCAAAAAACTGAACTCGAAAAACACGCTCTTCCGGATGCAGGCCCTCGCTATGCAGCTGCCAATCGGTCAAAGTGGAAGACGAAGAAGAGGGGAATACGCACCACCCTGCAGCGAGGTGCCGGATGGTCGGATCTGATCTGAATTCAGCCTTAGTGTCTTTTTATTTGTGTAAATAGCTGTAGTACTTAGGATGCGTTGGTCATTATTCTTACTTATAGAAAATCATGGTCAGTTTTAATTCCTTGACTTTGAATGTGCAGCGCTTAAACTCTCCGTTAATAAGACTGAAGTCCCTGGAATATTTCAAACATAAAAATGCTGACATATTGCTTTTGTGCAGGAAACCCACCTGATAGCCTATAGATTCCAGAACAAAATGTATGAGGTGGTAGCTTTTTCCTCTGCCCCATATGAGACTAAGAGGGTGCTGATTCTGGTCAAAGGGAAGTTAAATCTATCATTAAGAGCCTTTGGCTCAGATAGCGTAGGAAGATTCTGCTATGTGAGTGCTATGTTAACCCTTTCACTACCACACTAAAGGTTAACCTTTCATTACCACACTACAGGAAGGGTTAACCTTTCACTACCACACTACAGGAAGGGTTAACCTAGTGAATGGTTAACCTTCTGTAGTGTGGTAGTGAAAGCATTAACCATTTGTAGTGTGGTAGTGAATGAGTTATATAGCGTACTGGCCTCACGTCTCGCTCTTCGCCATACCGAGATATACCCCTATCTCCAGTACCTACTGTACTTCATTAACGAAAACAATGCACCCATGCACTTGACCATGCCCCGCCCCAGTGTCCCCCTATAAGACACCGGACATGGTCATACTCGCCCTTCCTCTTTTTTTCGTTTCCATCATGGACGTTGCAGTGCACTCCATGAACAGTTGTTATGAAATGCAGAGAGAAATTGAACAATGTTGGGTTTTCGCCGGAGATTTGCCAGCCCCTGGAATCTTCTCTGCAAGTTCTGACAGCGCA
The DNA here is from genome assembly GCF_963971535.1 of Notolepis coatsorum. Taxonomy (NCBI): domain Eukaryota; kingdom Metazoa; phylum Chordata; class Actinopteri; order Aulopiformes; family Paralepididae; genus Notolepis; species Notolepis coatsorum. The sequence continues at coordinate 17,778,439 of NC_140184.1, forward strand.
TCGGGCCTGTCCTGGGGTTTCCTCGTCTTCTGACAGCGGATCGAGGGATGTCGCGTGGCGGCTAGCTGTCGTGGCTAGGTCGCGCCCAGGTAGGGCCTGCGCCACCAGGCATAACAATGCTGGCGTTAGTGATACTGCTCGTTGTCCCGTGAGACAACCGAGTTGTGTATTGGCGCAAGGGGCAGGATATCTGGGTAAACGTTGTCGTTTTCCCGGCTATCCTGGAGCGCGTGGCTAATGCTATGCTACGATGCTGGGTTACTGTTCTTTTGATTCCCCGCTGAGGGCTGTCTTTTTAAAAAGGTCTTCCCTCCTCTTAACCATCAGGGCTCTACAGTGCGACCATATTGCTTGCATATGCCCCTAGAAATATGTGTGTGCGAAACGGAAAAATCAATTACTCGCACGGTGTGCGACTCAAGATTACAGCCTCAATCGTGCTTTTTTCTCCGCTATAATCGTTCAAAAACTACAAGTCACACATTGCACTCAAGCCAGCGGTCCAATCACAGTAGAGTGACGTGACTGGTTAAAAAAAAAAAAAGGAAATTACCAATCGGAAGCTCTCATTTTCTCTTTTACTTCCTGAGAGTCCGCATTGTGATATGCGAGTGTTTTCTGAGACACAAGAAACATTAAGTTAATGTAATATTCTAGTCTTACCAATAGCAATAGATTTGAGAACACCTAGATGTATCGATAGCAATAGTAATATAACGTTAATGCAACAAAACGAATGCCTTGCTTTGTTAATCATAACGTTGATGCAGTAGCATATGTTGTTGTGTTGGCTGTAACGGACATGACAATAACATAACGTGTACACATTAAAATTGCGATAATCGATTCTAACATTTTCAAATCGATGCAGTTGAATTTTCCCCTTAGGATCGATGCATTGCGATGCATTGTTACACCCCTACACCAAAGTAACTGACCCACTGTGTATGTGTGTACAGCTAACTTGGCTAGCGTTATCAACACGCAGAGGTGCAATAGGGTCCAGCTGCAGCGCCGGACGGCCAGAGTGCAAGCGGTGTGACGTAAGTGTTAGAATCGACTGTCAATCAATGGTCTACCTGACACGCAAACTCATGTTTTTGTACTGGAGGTGTACAGTATTTCAATAGGCAACCCTGAAAGGATAATTTTTCTAGAAGAGCAACACTAGCTCCCCCCTCTACTGATGGCCCTGGTGGTAATGCCAGTGTCTCCTTTTTGTTCAATGTCACTGCCTTTCTTATTTATTAGGCCTAGTTGTTGGCTACAACTTTGCCACAGTAGGCATTAATCACTTAATTAATAGTACCAATGTCTGTGTCCCATTCCCGTTTGCACATGCAGACAGGGTCGGACTGGGGAAATAATTCATACCGGGAGATATAGCGCGAAATATAGCCCCAATCAGGCCACTTTTTAAGCGGGGGGTCTGGGGGTCCCCCACCCGGAACATTTTAGTTACAAAGACTTAATTTCCTGCATTCTGGTGAATTTTAGTGCATGTGAATCACAAACTAATGAGCCAACAATTGCTTAGTACAATGTACTGTTATGAACCTCAAATAAAACTGTTGTGGCACTAGCAATGGTACTCTCTCCACCTTCAAAAAGAAAAAAGCAAGAGCACAACATATTTTTCTATTTACTATTATAATACAGTTAACCACTCTCTCCACCTATTCAAACAAGGCAAAAGCACAATACCATATTCACTTTACTGATGCACTACCCATCAACAGTTAAAATAGCCCTTTACACAAACATTAAATAACAGACCTTTCATTACAATACTATAATAACAGTAGCCACTGCCAGAATAGTGACACATGTATCACGTGTGGTGAGCACACGCATGTATGCACAACGAAGACAGAAGATTGCGTTGTCTCAATCATTTTAACTATAAAATGAGCTCAAAGTATGAGCTCACTGACTGAAATTTCCAACAAAAAGCATCAATTGTCAAATAATATTGATCACATTAACTAGACTAGATGTTTTTGAGGAAATTAGAAAGGGAACAACAACTTAACCCTTGTGTCTGATCAGATTCTTATTTTTTTGATAACTTTGCAGTGATTATGTTTGTAGCCAATGTGGCAAAGGTGTGTAATCTTTGAATTATCTTGGAATTATTTTGACTCTCTGTGAGGATTCGCCTGTCCCTGGACCTTTTTTCCCTGTCTACTCTCCTCAACAGCCCCCACCCTTGCGAGGACTTTTCCCTGTCTCCTACTCTTCACCAGCCCCCACATTTGGACATTCTTGTTCCTCTACCTTCATGCACCTGTTGGGAGTTTGCGATCAGCTCGGGAGAGTACTTAGGTTGCAGACTCCCCTCCAGTCCTTGTCGGGTCGTTCTGTGTTCTGTACGCTGGTTCTGTACGTTACCATCTACTGCCGTTTCCTGTAGTGGGACATCGTCTTCGCTCTCTATACTTCCACGGGAGGATCCCTTTGTTCTCACACCAGACGTCGTGCCATCTTGTTGCTACCATCACCTGCCGCGTCTCCGGCGTGAGACGACGTGCCAGCCATCGCCACCTGTCGCTGTGTGCCTGGAGTGGGACACCGCCTTCGCTCTCTAATTCTCTACGGGAGGACTCCAGTGTTCCCACTCCAGACGTCAACCCGGCTCGCCATCGCTCCCTATTCCACGGGGGGATGGCGTGTTCTCCCTCGGACTCCGGCTCGCCATCGCTCCCTATTCCACGGGGGGATGGCGTGTTCTCCCTCGGACCCCAGCTCGCCATCGCTCCCTATTCCACGGGGGGATGGCGTGTTCTCCATCGGACCCCGGCTCGCCATCGCTCCATATTCCACGGGGGGATGGCGTGTTCTCCCTCGGACCCCGGCTCGCCATCGCTCCCTATTCCACGGGGGGATGGCGTGTTCTCCCTCGGACCCCGGCTCGCCATCGCTCCCTATTCCACGGGGGGATGGCGTGTTCTCCCTCGGACCCCGGCTCGCCATCGCTCCCTATTCCACGGGGGATGGCGTGTTCTCCCTCGGACCCCGGCTCGCCATCGCTCCCTATTCCACGGGGGGATGGCGTGTTCTCCCTCGGACCCCGGCTCGCCATCGCTCCCTATTCCACGGGGGGATGGCGTGTTCTCGCCCCGGTCCCCTGGGACCCCCTTTGTTCTGCGCTGCCCGTCTGCAGCATCCGAGGAGGAGGAGGAGGAGGATTCCTTTCTGAGCAGCAGAGCCCTACTCGGTGTAGGGACGGAAGAGGATCCCCGTGCCCGGCCTCCGCCGTCGGACCCCTGTCCCCGTGCCCGGCCTCCGCCGTCGGGCCCCTGTCCCGGTGCCCGGCCTCCGCCGTTGGATTCCTGTCCCCGTCCCCAGCCCCTCTCTCCGGGCCTCTGTCCCTGTCTCTAGCCCGCCTCTCCGGGCCTCTGTCCCTGTCCCCCTCTCCAGTGCCCCTGGTCCTTTAGCCTGTTCGCCCGTTAAAGGCACAGTGCCGCAGTTTTCAGATTTCATGGACTCTAGTGTTTTTTGTGTTCTCCCTTAAAGGGACTGTGCCGCTTTTTGTTATATAATAAATATTGCCCTGTTTTGGTTTACTCTCATACCTGTCTTGTGTTGTGCGATCGGTTTCAAACCATAACACTCTCTCTTTCATAAATTGTTTATTCAACTTCAGCCCCAATCATAACCACCACATATTGTTTTTTGTAATGTCAGATTTAACAACTCCTTTTGGGAGTGTGCCATCTGCCATTTCATTCGCCGCCTCCACTGTCAATCAGTTGTATCGCCTGGTCCCGCCTCCACCAATCACAAGTGGCAGCACGGCTCCATTGTGTGTGTGTGTGTGTCCGCGTGAGGGAGAGAGAGTCAGATAGTTCTCCAACTCTGTCACAGACAGTGAAATCCTGGTTGTTCCCCACCCACCTGCTTATCTAAAAACTATCACGCAGCGCCGCCACCACAACTAGAAACAATGGCCTGGCAAAAAAATTCAAATAAAAATTACAATAAAAAAAATATATAATATTTTTTTTTTTATATAATATATTTTTTTATCTGTGCAGGCCAGGCCACCGGGAAAACTCCCGGTGCTCCCGATGGCCAGTCCGGGCCTGCATGCAGATACACACAGACGCACACAGTGGGCCAGTGATTTTGGTGGTATGTGCTATTGCACAGATGTGTGTCCTGTTCCCGTTTGCACATGCACGCACAGTACATACATTTATAAAAAAAAAATAAAAAAAAATGTTACTTGAAATATTTTCACTGTGCTCCTAAATATTTTTGGGTGCTCCTAAATTTCTTTGTGTGCTCCTAAATTTGTTCATTTAGGAGCACATGTGCTCCTTGGTAAAAAGGTTAGCGTAGAGCCCTGACCATTCATGCTGACGGTCAATCGGTGTCTACTGTTGGGAGTTTTGACGGGGGCTTGTTTACCTTTTTCATGGGTGAATGGGCTGAGGCCTAGGGCTGGTGTGCTTTTTGTGAATCTATGAATGGTGTGCAGGACTGGTGTTTCTCTGGTCTGCATCCCCTTAACATTGTGTGTATGGGCTAGCCCATTCTGCAGTGTGTTGGTGGAGTTTTAGTTCATTTATTCATTTACCCCTTCATGGGTGCACACCACAGTGGAGGTTGCTGGTTGCAACCACCACTGGTGCTCCGTGCTTGTGAAGCAGGTGGCATCAGTCCTTTGCCTCTGGCATGTTGGAACAGTGCCCCGCCCGGCCGACGCCATGAGGTGAGTCGGCCCGGCGGGTGGCTGGTGGGCTGATTAAGCCTATACCGCCACGTTATAGAATTAGCAGCGATTAGTAACATTGTTCGAATTGCTGTTTTTGGTGTCGGGTGGCGGGGCCTTGAAGGCCAGCCGATGTCAAAACATCGCGCGAGGTTTTGACGTTATTAGCTTTGACCTAGCTATAACCGCAGGGAGGGCTAGGATGTTGTCAACGCTTGTTTACAGACATCTTGGTTGGATCAGTCTCCCTTTGAGGGGGTGAGACGTTTTTTTCCCTCCTCAGGGCTCCCCTCTCCGCAGAGGGACTTTGGTCTTTCCGCAGGAGCGCGAGCGGTATTTTACCTAGGTCCCACACCGCCTCACACCGCGCAGCCAGAGGTGAGAGCACGGCCTCGCCAGCGGCTGTGGCGAGGCCCTCAACCAGCGGCCATGTTTCCACCGCCTGAGGTACCCTGGGCACAACGTCAACAGGTGACCGCAAGGCCGACAGCCTTGGCGGCGGAGGGATCGGCTACATTAGATGAATACGCCCTAAAAAACCATCGCCGTCTAGCTGTGTGCAGCTCGCTCTCCGGTCACTCCCCCCCCAACACCAGCGGGATAAGGGCTCTGATTTGTTTCCTTTGGTTGCGGGTCGCGTGTCTTCAATGAAGCGCAAGCTGCCCCACGTTTCGCTTCTCATGGGGACAGGGGCTGACACCCAGTTGATGGCTGAAACTGGGTCTGTCCGTGAGAATGTTGTGCTGTCAAGCGGCTCCCACGCCACACCTTCTGCGTCTGTGTTTGGTTGAGCCTGGTGTTACGTCTGTCAACTACAAAGGTTGTCAGCAGGGAGGCTCGAGACCTCTTGAGGCAAACAGTGCGGGTTCCCCCGACCTCGCCTTCGCCAGGCCGGGTATCACGTTAGTGCCTCCCACTCCCGGAAGACCGGCAGTGGTCTGGCAGGCGCGCGTGATTTCGGTGGTAGTAATATCACTGCAGGGCTACGGTGTGTAGGAACCCACCCTATCGGGCAGTGTGGGGGCCTCACACCTTGCATGTCCAGCTGTAGAACAATTCCTCAGCTGTCCATGCTGGAGGGGTGTTCAGTGGGGGAGCTTTTGTCACCTAGTATGATGTCAGCTTCTCCCGTATCAAACCGGCCCTTTCTGTCGGGGTCCCCCCTTGGGTGTGATTGCCTCGTGGGTAGTGTCAGGGTCCGATGTCCCGACTCCACGGAACGCTAGGGCGGGCCATACTTTTTTTTTTTTGGAAAATCAATCGAGTGGGGTGTCTAAAATACGTGTTTTTTTGTGGGGAATTCAAATATGGGATTATTTTTCTAATCGGATAACTCCTACCTACATTGTTTTGGATTTCAAAATGGCCGATTTGACCATTTTTCACCCCTTGGCCATACATGGATGCCAACATGAATTTGAAGGAAATCATAACATGCAAGGTGTCTAAATGATGTGTTTCTTAATGGGGAATTCAAATATGAGTTCATTTTTGGGATAGAATAACTCTAACCTACATAATTTTGGATTTCAAAATGGCCGATTTTACCATTTTTCACCCCTTGGCCATACATGGATGCCAACATGAATCTGAAGGAAATCCTAACATGCAAGGTGTCTAAATGATGTGTTTCTTAATGGGGAATTCAAATATGAGGTCATTTTTGGGATAGGATAACTCTAACCTGCATAATTTTTTATTTCAAAATGGCCGATTTTACCATTTTTCACCCCTTGGCCATACATGGATGCCAACATGAATCTGAACATTAACTGTTGCTGCAGCAAAGACAAAAAGATTCCTGTGAAAGATATTGCCTACATCAAGGGACAGAGGGAAAAGGTTGGAAGTAAAGGACCACACCAAATGGCTGGAGCTGATCTGCCTGAGCACAAGAGACAGGTGAAAACATTGGAAAGGCAGGGGATGGAAAAGAAGGCAGAGAAAAGGAGAAGGGGCAAAGAAGAAAGCTTTGCAGCAGCAGACAAGGTTGCCAGGAAGGATTTTGAGAGCTTCCTTACAGTCCCTGAAGTTGAGCTCATTCCTGAAACTGACCCTGCAGCTTCAGCAAAGCTACGGAAAAATTATGATGAGATTCCAAACATCGCCCTTGCTAGTGTAAGGTATGGCATAGGTCTAAGGCCAACTGCAGCTATAGCAACTGCAGCTCTGATTGATGCAGAACTCATCTTAGAAGATGACACAAGTAAAGTGATTGATAAGAACAAGGTTAAGAGAGCACAAGAAAAGTTGATGCAAGAGCTGGGGGAAGAGTTTGAGGAGAAGTGCAGGGAGGAGGGGGGATCTCCTGTATCCTCTTTGATGGGCGGATTGACATGACCAATGTGATGATGGAAGCTGAGGGCAGTGACCAATCTTTTCCTGCAAAGATCAAGGAAGAACACTATAGTGTTGCTAGTGAGCCTGGCAGCAACTATCTGTTCCACTTTACACCAGAGAAAGCAACTAAAGAGGAGTCCCATGCAGAGAAGATTGCTAAGGTCCTGTTTGCCTGGCTGAAAGAGAGAGGTTCTGATAAGACCTTGTGGGCCATTGGAGGAGACTCGACCAATGTCAACACTGGAGTGAAGGCAGGTGTAATGCGGAAGCTGGAGCTGCACCTGGGGAGAAAGCTGGTCTGGTTGTTGTGCAACCTGCACACTGGTGAACTTCCACTGCGCCGTCTCATTGTTGAAGTTGATGGGGCTACTCTGTCAGACAACAAATTGTCTGGGCCAATAGGACAGCTCCTTGATTCTGTTACAGACTTGGAGATCAATCCTAACTTCACCAGGATCTTTCTTGGCCCTCCGCTGATCAAGCTGCCTGAGAAGATCATTCAAGATCTCTCAACTGATCAACACTATGGCTATAAGCTGGTCTGTGCAATCAGGGATGGAGTGCTTTCTGCAAGGCTGGCTCTGCTGGAGATTGGACCGGTAAACCACAGCCGCTGGCTCACCACAGCAAACAGACTCCTCAGGCTCTGGGTGTCGAAGCATCAACTTAAAAGAAAGAACCTGAATAATCTACAATGCATTGTGGAATTCATCATTGGAGTGTATTATCCATGTTGGTTCAACATGAAGGTCAAGCACTCCTGGATCGAAGGGCCTAGGCACATCCTGTTTCAGCTGGACTGCCTCAAGTCTCAGAGGAAGGAGGTGCTGGATGTTGTGATGCCAACTGTGAGAAGATCTGCTTGGTATGCCCACAGTGAAGCCATCCTCCAAACACTGCTGTGCTCTGAGGATCAAAAAGAGAGAATTGAGGGGGTGGAGAGAATCCTGGCCATCAGGGGAGAGGGGGATCCAGACACTCAGCTGGGAGACTCCTGTGTCAGGATCAGAAGAACACCTCACATCAATAGTGACGCTTCCAGCATTGGTGGCTTAATCAGCTGGTCAGAAGATGTGTCAGAGCCACCTCTCACCTGCTCCCTAAGCACCTCCGAGGTGAAGAACTTCATCAACACCCCCATGGAGGTTCTCGACTGGCCTTGCCACACACAAAGCATCGAGAGGGTTGTTAAAATGGTGACTGAGGCCTCTGCTAAGTACTTTTCATAAGAAAAAAGGGATGGAGGGATCAGGGCTCAGGAGACCAGCAGGAGGCTGATGTCCAAGAATGAATCCAAGCAGGACTTGTGCAACCTGATCAAATTTAAGAAGATAGATGATTGATGGAGCCCCATGGATTTTCTCAATAGGCTACATTGAGACGTTTGTTAAAATGGTTACAGAGGTTTCTGCTGAGTAGTTCTGGAAAGAGCTCACCTATTTATGGCTGACGTTGACTTTAAGTTTGTGTTTGTAGGTTGGTGGCTAAAGCAGTACAGTAGGAGATCTTGCCATCCAAGAATGAGTCCAATCAAGATATTGGAACCTGGCAAAGTTCAAGAAGTCAGGAAATCGAGATTTAGCACTTAGGTGTTTGTGTGCATTACAAATACAATTTATTATTGTTAGTATTATTATTATTGATCTTTGGAGTTGTATCCAGTTATATACAGTTCACTTGTTAATAAATTTGATGGCTTTGTCATTATAAATGATTTCCCATATATTTTTTATCTTTGCAATTTTGTAATACAATACCAATGGGTTCAAATGGTAAAATCAGCCATTTTGAAATCCAAGATTATGCAGGTTATATTTATCCTATCCCAAAAATGACCTCATATTTGAATTCCCCATTAAGAAACACATCATTTAGACATATTGCATGTTAGGAATTCCTTCAGATTCATGTTATCATCCATGTATGGCCAAGGGGTGAAAAATGGTAAAATCGGCCATTTTGAAATCCAAAATGATGTAGGTTAGAGTTATCCTATCCCAAAAATGAACTCATATTTGAATTCCCCATTAAGAAACACATCATTTAGACACCTTGCATGTTAGGATTTCCTTAAGATTCATGTTGGCATCCATGTATGGCCAAGGGGTGAAAAATGGTCAAATCGGCCATTTTGAAATCCAAAACAATGTAGGTAGGAGTTATCCAATTGTAAAAATAATCCCATATTTGAATTCCCCACAAAAAAACACGTATTTTAGACACCCCACTCGATTGATTTTCCAAAAAAAAAAAAGTATGGCCCGCCCTAACGGAACGCTCTGCTTGCGCGGTTAGCGGGTCCAGGGTTGGCTACGCACAGCGGGCGGGACCGGGCCGCCTATCTACGGTTTCTGGCGGACCAGCGCCAAGTGGCGGCGGGTGCGCTTGGGATTATCATCACATATGGCTACAGCAGTGCCATATGTTGAGGTGGATGGAGAGAACGCCGAGGCGGGGACTTGTGTTTACACAACCCCAACCGTTTTCAGGTTTGGTACAGACCCTATTGTCAAGGGTCACCAGCATTGACAGCTCTGGCCAATGAGATCCAATCTCTGTGGGCGAAGCAAGCCATCGTCGTGGTCCCAAAGGAGGACGCGATGCGTGGCATTTCCTCCCGGTATTCTCTGGTGCCCGAGAAATCGGGAGGGGGGGTGTCAGACCCATGCTGGACCTGTCCCATGGAAGGTTCAGCATTTTGGACCATCTCCCACCTGTTGAACGCTGTCAGGTGGGGGCCTGGTTCTCCTCCATAGACCTGTAGGATGCGTATTCGCATCCCCGATCTTCCATCCTAGGGCTTACCTACGCTTCCTTTGCAGGGTTTAGCGTATGAGTACCAGAGGCTGCCGTTCGGCTATTCTCTGGCTCCCCGCATCTTCACCAAGTGCGTGGAGACCGCACTGGGGCCTCAGCGTCGTCTGGGGTTACGAAGTGTATTCTGCCCTGGACGACGTTCTGGCGGTCAGGATAGATCGTCAGGTCTCATACCAGGCAGGTGGTGGAATTCCTCACCAGCCTGGGTTTTGCTGTAGACTGGAAGTAGAGTACTCCTCTTCCCAGTCAACGGGTGTAGTACTTGGGCTTATTCTAAGCTCAAGGTCTATATGGGCATCCCTCTCGGAGCGGCGGCGAGTGGGTGTTCTCGGCACGCTCGGGAGGTTCCGTCCTAGGACGGTTTACGGCGCTGTCCGTGATGCGCCAGCTCGGTATGATGGCATCTGCTCATTCCGTGGTCCCTCTTGGCCTCCTCTTCACCCCATGAGGATGATACAGAGGTGGTTTTCCAGTATGGAAATAGACCCGGTGAGAGGCAAGTGGAAGCGGCTAAGGTTCCCATGTCAGTACTGGGGGACCTCGCCCTCTGTGTGGCCCCGCCGTGGCCTGTTCTATGGTCACCGCGGGCCCTCTCTCAGGCACGCAGAACTCAGTTCTGCCTTCCTGTTCTGGGGCAGCCTCTAGGCTTGGCTGCTGTCAGTGTGAATCTGGTGGCGATGCGTCTTGGCTATTCTGTGGTTAACGCTATCCGGCACGCGCGTGATCCGTCCTCTACCACGGTTTACGCGGGTAGGTGGCATATTTCCAAGAGTGGTGTAGAGTGGGGGGCTTGGACCCGGTGTCCTGCCCCCTGGACGCTGTCCTTTCCTTCCTTCAGTCTATTTTGGGTAGACTGTCGGCTTCGACGGTGAGGGTATATGCCGTGGCTATATCCTCTTGTCATGTGGGGTTTGAGGGTGTTACGTTGTTCAGCCACCCTCTTGTGAAGTGTTTCCTGCTTGGCGCTCGGCGTCTTAAGCCGGTGGAACGTTCTCTGTCTCCGAGTTGGGACCTCCAACTGGTCCTCGGCCGGTTGTCTAGGGCCCCGTTTGAGCATCTTGAGCAGGCGTCTTTGGAACAGCTGTCTTCAAGACTGCATTCCTGCCGGCCATCACCTCCGCTGAGCGAGTGGGTGAGCTGTGTGCTCTCTCGGTGCGGCCTGAGTGCTTGTCTATTCGTGTCAATAGCGGTGCGACTCTGAGGCCTAATCCAGTCTTCGTGCCAAAAAATATCCGGAGCTCTTTTCGCTCCAGGGATATTGTGGTTAGGCATTTCATCCGCTTCCTCACGCTGGTGAGTTATAGGCGAGCCTTCACCTGTCGTGTCCCGTCCGGGCTTTGGGGGTTTACCTCAGTCGGACTCAGGACTTCAGGGCTACCGATCAGCTCTTTGTTTGTTACGGTGGCTCTCGCGCTGGTAAGGCACTGTCCAAACAGCGCCTGTCACATTGGTTGTGCGAGGGCATTGCCCTTTGCTACACGTTGGCTGGACTGGCCCCCCCTGGGGGTGTCAGGGTGCACTCCACTCATGGAGTGGCAGCCTCTGCCGCCTTGTTAGGGGGGGGCCTCGGTGGAGGACATCTGTGCTGCGGCCTCCTGGTCCTCCCCGGGTCCCTTCGTTAGGTGTTACCTCATGGACATGACTGGGAGTTCTGTCTCCCAGGCGGTTCTGAGGTCTGGGACCTCCCCTACGTCCCGCCCTTCGGTGGGTTAGCAGGGGTGTGTGGGTCTGTGCCACGGAGTGATGTGTCACATGTGGTCCCGCCTGTGCTGTGCGTTTTTAGGGGTCTCTAGTTCCCTCTTTTTTCGCACTATGGTGGAGTTGACTGCCGCCCCCTCTTCACTAGGAAGGGCGGGTGGACGGGACTCCCCTCCCCCCTGGTGGTAGGGCTTGCGGGTCCTCAGGGGGTACATATGTCGGGCCACGCGTCTGCTCTGCCCCATATCTCGGTATGGCGAAGAGCGAGACGCGAGGCCAGTGCGCTATATAACAAAAGGTTATGACTATAACCTAGTTATATGAGTACTGGCTGAGCGTCTCGCTCTTAGCGTGCACTGAGGTCCCTTGGTTGGGTTTTCTATGATGGAAACTTTTTCCAGAGGAAGGGCGAGTATGGCCATGTCCGGTGTCTTATAGGGGGACACTGGGGCGGGGCCTGGTCAAGTGCATGGGTGCATTGTTTTTGTTAATGAAGTACAGTAGGTACTGGAGATAGGGGTATATCTCGGTATGGCGAAGAGCGAGACACTCAGCTAGTACTCATATAACTAGGTTATAGTCATAACCTTACGTTAACCTTCTGTAGTGTAGTAGTGAAAGGGTTAACCTTATGTTATGTTCTTATCCCTCAAATGTATATACTCTTTTTTAGAAACTCTTAAACAGTACTGTATATTTGTATATCTAGTATGTCATAAATGTCTGGATGTAACAGTACTGTTTATATGTACTGTATGTTGTGTATGTCATAAATGTTACGATGAATTGAAAGTGGGGGAAGTCTTTCTCTGGTCTGCATCCCCTTAACAATTGTGTGTATTGAGCCGTACTGTATTGTACCCATTCTGCAATCTGTTAATAAAGTTTTCAATCAATCAATCAATCATGTAGTGTGGTAGTGAAAGTGTTAACCATTTGTAGTGTGGTAGTGAAAGCGTTCACCCTTTGGAGTGTGGTAGTGAAAGGGTTAACCATTTGCAGTGTGGTAGTGAAAGGGTTAACCCTTTGTAGTGTGGTAGTGAAAGGGTTAAATGGATGAAAACTCTGCCTGGCTTTGGTCCCTAATAGTCTTAATATTGATTTCTTTAATACAATCACGTCTACTTTGTTGGACGTTTCAGATGCCATTTTGATCCTTGGGATGGGGGGGGGGGGGGGGGGGGGGGGTGTTTAACTTGTTAGTAGATCCGGAGATTGATTCAATAAATCCTTCCACCGAGGATTACACCTTTTTCTCCTCTCGTCACCTTTGTCCTCTCGCATTGATTACATCTTCGTCTCTCCCGTAGGCCTACTTGTAAAGTGTGCCTCCTGTGTGACCATACGTTCCATATTACTAGATTGCATATTTGTACATATGTTGGTAATTGGTATACTGTAACTCATTTAGCTATTTCAGAGATTCCATTCTGTGTTGGACCCGAACACCACAAATGTAATATAAATATGTAGAGGGTATGCACCGTGTGCACTCAATCAAAATGTGTTCTTTTTTATGTTGTTCACAGAAAATGTTTCTCAGGTAGAGCTGTCCCCGAAGACTGTTTTTGGGCTTCGAACTTCGCCAGGGTTTTTCGAACAGACGTTCGAACCTTCGTTTTGAATCATGAAAAGTCTCCTAAATAATTGTTCTGGTTCAGTACTGTTGAGTCTTGACTTTAGGCACATAGCGCACATTTACGCATAACGTAGCGCATATGCGCAAATTGCTGCGGTTAGTTACTGGTCACGGCAGGCTTCAATATCATTTGGATGGTAATCCATTTTGTGAATACATTTGTTGAAACAACATCAGCAAGCTAAAGGGCTGCACTCTGCATAGCTTAATTAACGTGCATATATACCTGTGTAACGTTAAGTAACTTGTGTTCTTCTGCTGGGAAGTTCAGCATCACTGCATACACTTGGTTTAATCCAAACGTCCATTCGGAAACGTTGTATTATGAAATAAGACAGGTGAATGTGAGTCACTCAACTCTCTCTTTTTCGCATGATTGATTCATTTCCTGATAATGTACAGTATGACGGTGACCCCTCCTCATCCCGACTAGACTGTTGTTGTCCTGTGTTCGCGCGTGACTTTCAAATTATTGTAAACACAACATAGTACTGTGATATTCTGATATATATCGCATTCTGATACATATTTTTTGTGTACACATTTTTATTTCTTTAATTTAAAAGGAAATTGAAAAAAATATATAAAAAGCGGAGGTTCAAACCCATTAATTAAGATTCGAACGCCAACGTAACGAACGAAGGTCGAAACGTTCAAACATTTGGGCTCAGCCCTAGTCTCAGGTTGAAAAAATACTTGTATCATTTATTTATTTATTATTATTATTATTTTGTATCCTCTTTTTCTCCGCCTGATATTTCTATTTTCCTCCCCATCCCAATTTAGTCGTTATGCAAATCCCCCCCCTCCCCTATTGTTGTGCGCATGTTCCTCCTACTGGTCGGTACAAGGGAACCGTGAAGTCCACCACATGCTTCCTCCGACACATGTGGAGACAGCCATTGGCTCTTTTTTCACCGGGCAGCGAGGACTCTCATTGGTGAAGCGTAACGCGTGGGAGGTCACGCTGCCCTCACCATTTCCTGCCTTTCGCTGAGCAGGCGCCCAGACCTCACCTGTCCACAGCGCCAGATTACCACCCACAACTTCCCACCCCCTAACTCAGCCAAACGAGTTAGTATGACGACCGGCCCAAGCCGCAGGGCAATGCTGACTCCGGGAGTCGAGACCGCAGCCTCTTGCATTGGTGCCGAGCGCAATCTCCGCTACGCCACCCGACCGCCTGTATCATTTTTATTTTAATAAACATTGAAAACTGGTCCCACGGACCTGAACACTAAACTAAACTCTAAACTCGATACAAGTGAGTTACCACCAAATCTTCATAACAGTCTAACTTCCCAAGGAAAAGACATTGAATTAGTCCCAAGCTATAAGTAGTTGGCCTTTCTTATTGATCGCCTGTTATCTTTTAAATCTCACATTGCAAATAAGGTCTCCAGGCTCAATGTGAATTTAGGCTTCTATTTTTTAAATAAATTCTACTTCTCTTTTAGAGCCAGGAAATACCTTGTATCTTCAACCTTCTTGCCTCTTCTAGATTATGGAGACACGTTGTACTTGGGTGCTTCTGCCCAATGTCTGCGTTCACTGGACACTGTGTATCATTGCGCCTTACGATTTGTCACTGGTTGTAAGCATCTTACCCACCATTGTACTTATATCTCCTTAGAAGCCAACGCCATTATGGTCTGCACTCACAAGCTCTGAACTTTACTGTCCATGTGTTTGGAAAAAAGATAAATAATGTTCTGCCCCCTTTGCTTGGGACATGCTCCAGAAAGATTTTAAATGGCCTGATCTGATTCCTGATGATGACTTTGGTTTGATCCTGAATGATCTAGAACATGAAACCATTAGACAGTGTATCTGTATTTTATTTGTTGTATATGTGTCCCAAACATCTGCACTTCATATGATGTGATATTTATCATGTGTTCTTTACATGATGTGATATTTATCACATGTTCTTTATATGATGTGATATTTGTCATGTGTACTTTATGATGTAATATGTATCATGTGTACTTTATATGATGTGATATGTATTATGTACACTTTATATGTAAGGGATAATGTATAGCTACGAGGTCATTGTTGCAAAATAATTGACCGACACAGCGTTCTGGAACACAGAGGCGCAGCCGAGGTGTTCTAAACGCAGTGAAGGTCAATTATTTTGCGACAATGACCGAGTATAGCTATACATTATCCCGCTTATTACATGGTTAACTTACTAACAATATACGTACTGTAATTCATAGGGGCGGCTAGGTGGCACAGTGGGCAAGGCGCTCGCCACCAACACAGGAGATGCTGGGTTCGAGCCCAGCTCTTGGCGTTGCTACCAGGCTGGTCGTTCATACTAATACAATTGGCAGTATTAGGGGGTGGGAAGCTGGTGGGTGGGGATCGGACGTTGTGGACAGCAACTCCTACAGGTCGGTTGGTGCGCCTGCGCAGTAGAATCAGGAAGCGGCGAGGGCGGCGTGTCCCTCCCACGCAGACCCTCGCCGCTGAGAGATCGCGCTGTGCAGGTGAAAAGATGCGACGGCTGCCTCCTCGAGTACCGGAGCGGACACGTGATGCAAGGCTTCGTCCACATTGCAGCCGGCTTGTGGGAGGCATGACCAACAGCGTTCGAGACAGGGGAGGGTTGAATTGGACAATACGAAATTGGGGAAGGGAGAAAAAGTAGATCAAAAAAATATATATACGTAATTCATTTTACACCATCGACAAGACGAGATCAAATGCAGACGCAGTTGTTCTGTTGCTCCTCTGTCATCGCCGGCAGGTGTGTGGACTTGATTGCACCTGATGTAGTGCAGCTGTGCATAATGGTAAAGCTTAGCTTTCGTGACTGCAATCAAAATGCTTGATTGTGATTGGTCAATAGCGCTCTGTTGCCCCTAACAGCGGTCATTATTGCACGCTGCCCGTAGCAGCGGTGAATTATCGAGAAATAATTGACCGCTGCTAGGGGCAACCGAGCGCTATTGACCAATCACAATCAAGCATTTTGACGAATGTTAAAACGCCATGTAATAAGATGTTCTTTATATGATGTGATATGTATTATGTGCACTTTATATGATGGGATATTTATGATGTGTTCTTTATATGATACATATTTATCATGTGTTCTCTATATGATGTGATATTTATCACATGTTCTTTATATGATGTGATATTTATCACATGTTCTTTATATGATGTGATATTTCACTTCTTATTGCTGCTTTGTATTTGTATACTGTATGCTGTTTTGTATAGTTTTTTTTAATCTTGTGATTAATATTATGACACCGTTTTCTTGGCCAGGTCACCTTGTGAAAGAGATCTTTGATCTCAATGGACTAAATACCTGGTTAAATAAAGGTACAAAAATAATAATAAAAAAATCTAATTAGACTGAGGACAGGCAGAACATGTTGTCTTCTGCCAAGTCAGTATTTACAGTAGGTATCTTATTTCTGCACAAGCTGAATCTCTTCACAAAAATACTGTGAATTTGCAGAAAGACATACTAGACCCCTGGCATTAACCCTTTCACTACCACACTACAGAAGGTCAACCTTTCACTACCACACTACAGAAGGTTAACCTTTCACTACCACACTACAGAAGGTCAACCTTTCACTACCAGACGTTAACCGTCTGCAGTGTGGTAGTGAAAGGGTTATTAACATTATATAGTGTGGTAGTGAAAGGGTTAACCTTCTATGGTGTGGTAGTGAAAGGGTTAAGGTTAAAACAATCAGAACACCTGGCTTCCATAGACTGTGTGAAAGACATTAACAGTGATTCATGTAGAATGGTAATGGTGCCAACTATAGGAGCTGCTCTCCTCAGTGCCGCCTTCTCACAGCGTGGCAGAAGATCTTCCACTCATCAGGCTTCTCCACTCATAAAGCCTGTTTACTGTACAATGTTTACATAAAAATGCGGCATCAATCCACAACTGCTGCTATTGATCCTGCACGACCACACACCAATGTGCAATACTG
This sequence comes from Notolepis coatsorum, assembly GCF_963971535.1. Taxonomy (NCBI): domain Eukaryota; kingdom Metazoa; phylum Chordata; class Actinopteri; order Aulopiformes; family Paralepididae; genus Notolepis; species Notolepis coatsorum. The sequence continues at coordinate 17,795,621 of NC_140184.1, forward strand.
TTGTTTACACTCACTTTATTTTTTTCACACAAAGCCCCTTTTCATATATTTATTATATATTTATCTCATTCCATTATCTCATATCTCCCATTTCATTCCTTTCTCCCATATGTGTTGTAGTTTATATTTTACTTATGTTACTTTCTACTTTATGCCACATTTACTGCATATATATATATATATATATATATATATATATTTATCTTTAAATTACTAGCACTCTCTTGCGTCTAGTGCTCTTACTATCGAAATTACCTGTTTCTCTTGTCAAATACATTTCATTGTACTGTACCGTTGACCCCGTTGTTAACCAACCTGTGACAAATAAAGTCAAACGGAACCGTACACTTCCTTCAGCTATTTTTTATTCTAAAGGATATACTTTAGATGCATGCATATATCCATTATAGATGGTGGTGTTTTTTGAACTCCTTGAACCTATCCTCTCTCTCAGTTATGCAGTATTCCCAATTAGATGCCCTGTATTACCTTAAAATTATTTAAAGATGCTCTTGATTCAATGCCAAAGTCTAAATCTCCTGGTCTGGATGGAATTCCTCCCGAATAGCTCTCTCTGAGTTATGGCATACGGTAGGTCCTATCCTCCTTGACTCTATTCACTTCCCACTCAAGGTTGGTTCTTTCCATAGAGATAAAAAAATCTGCACTTACGGCCCAGTGGAGAACACCAGTTTACTGTCCATTATGAATTCAGGCTATTGCCAACTTATATAATCTAAACCACCATCTGTTTTTGATTATGCAAAATAATTTTACATCAGCTTCCCGCATTTATTCTAGTCATGCCAAAGAAAGTAGAAAGAAAAAAATATCTTTTAATAGGGTATGCGCTAGGCTCACTGATAAACATGCTGGGAATCCAAGTTGGGTACAAATGAAACGCCATCGGACATCTCTGGATGTCTCTGGCGTTATATTATGTTAAGAATAATCCCATCGTAACGCAACTCTTTGAAAATACGGTCTGACATCAGGAAAAGCGGATGGATGTCAGAAGGGCTCTCTGCTTGCCCGTGTTTATCCCAGCCACCTCTTCTCCCCCTCCATAATGTATGCGTCTTTTGAGATACGGGAAAGGAATGGAATAGATAATATGAAGACTCTTTATATAAATAAAATATTTCTTACCTTTGAACCAGCGGCAAAATACATTTAATTTACCACAATCCCACTTTTTCAAATTCCTCCAGATTTGCAGTTATAGTAAAGTTAACACACCTCCCTATCCCAAACTGCCTGATGAATCACTCATGGAATCTCTGTTTTCCTGTTTGTCCCCTTCTTTCAAGGAGTGGTGCAATATCATTCACCTATGATTTCTTGTCTAATTTGCATAACCCATCATTGGAAATGATACAATATGTATGGGGGGAGATCTGGGAGTAACTTTGACTGCAGAACAGTGAAGGAGAAGCACCAGAAGGGGGTACAGTAAACAGTGCACTCACTGTATGTCATCAATTTGTGCTCGACATGGGCTTGTTGTTGCTGCATCGCCTGCATTCCTCATCGAATGCATTCCTCATTCCCAAATGTAGATCCCGCATGATGCGACATGATGATGCATCTACATCTACAGTAGCACACTCATTTAGGCTGTGGCCTAATGTGTCCACTTATTGGAGCTCAATCTTCAAAACACTGTCAGAAGTCTTCAATATGGTAATTCAACCAGATCCTATGATAGCAATCTTTTGGTGTAGTAGGGGAAAACAATGAGAATCTCTCTAGATAATAAAATGTGTTATATTACACAGAGATGGATCCTTCTCCACTGGAAGTCTCAGTAACTAAGAGATGTGATGCTGCAAATATTGAGACTCACAATTCGTGGCTCCTCTGATAAATGTGAAACATTTGATAATTTCTACATTACATACAAGTGAAGCTTAACCTCCCCTTAAGTATGACCATAATGATGTAGGTTACACTTTCTTACCTAATGTCTTGTGTATATTTTTGTAGGTTTGTGTTTTTTTTTTTTTTTTCTCTTTTCTTTTCTTTTCACTGTCTTCTTTTGTGTTGTTGTTGTTGGGCCATTATGTATGTTAAACAAAGTATAAATAAAAAAGGCAATACAAATACATAATTTGTCTCTAAATCAAAGTTGATTGAATGGAATGACAGATGTTTGCGAAAAGAGACTAAGATAATTATTAAGATACTTTAAAAAAAGGGCACCACCTAATTCCTCTACACTCAGACAGACGCTTTGCATAAATGCACCATTTTACATGTACAGATGACACATAAATACACAAACAAACACACTTCAAGAAAGTCATCTGGGTTTATAGCCTGGATGACACACAGTGCATCAGCCAAGTTATTAGGGACCTTAGAGCACAAATGAAGCATGCACGTGTCTTATTAGGACCCCTTAAGTTGAACAGATGTGAGGGTCCCATGTGTTACTAGGGTGACCCAATGGCAGAATAAAAAAAATGATAACATACAACAATTTAACACTAACAAATGAGACACAAATGACTGAACTTAAGTTAATGTTAACTACATTAGGCTTAGCTGGTTGATGACAGCTACTGTAGGTATGTACTTGCTAATATTTCAATTGCCAACTAGGAATCATGTTTTCTCACTAAAATACCGGAATCAATCAAATTATACATACATTTAGTTAATAAGCCACATGGGCATGGTCATTGGCCAATGCAGATTATCTTAAGTAGTTATAGTAGTAGTGGCAGTAGTAGTAGTAGTAGTAGTAGTAGTAGTAGTAGTAGTAGTAGTAGTAGTAGTAGTAGTAGTAGTAGTAGTAGTGGTAGTAGTAATAGTAGTAGTAGTAATATAGTAGTAGTAACAATAGTAGTATTAGTATAGTAGTAGTAATACAGTAGTCGTAGTAGTAGTATTAGTAGTATAATAATAGTAGTAATAGTAGTAGTAGTAGTAGTAGTAGTAGTAGTAGTAGTAGTAGTAGTAGTAGTAGTAGTAGTAGTAGTAGTAGTAGTAGTAGTAGTAATAATAATTCAGTAGGAGTAGTAGTAGTAAATTATTATTATTATCATTAGTAGTAGTAATAGTAGTAGTAGTAGTAGTAGTAGTAGTAGTAGTAGTAGTAGTAGTAATAATAATTCAGTAGGAGTAGTAGTAGTAAATTATTATTATTATTATCATTAGTAGTAGTAATAGTAGTAGTAGTAGTAGTAGTAGTAGTAGTAGTAGTAGTAGTAGTAGTAGTAGTAGTAGTAGTAGTAGTAGTAGTAGTAGTATAGTAGTAGTATTAGTAGTAATAGGAGTAGTAGTAGTAGTAGTAGTAGTAGTAGTAGTAGTAGTAGTAGTAGTAGTAGTAGTAGTAGTAGTAGTAGTAGTAGTAGTAGTATTAGTAGTAATATGAGTAGTAGTAGTAGTAGTAATAGTAGTATTAGTAGTAATATGAGTAGTAGTAGTAGTAGTAGTAGTAGTAGTAGTAGTAGTAGTAGTAGTAGTAGTAGTAGTAGTAGTAGTAGTAGTAGTAGTAGTAGTAGTAGTGGTAGTAGTAGTAGTAGTAGCAGCAGTAGTAGTATTAGTAATATTAGTAGTAGTAGTAGTAGTAGTAGTAGTAGTAGTAGTAGTAGTAGTAGTAGTAGTAGTAGTAAATTAGTAGTAGTAGTAGTAGTAGTAGTAGTAGTAGTAGTAGTAGTGTAGTATTAGTAGTAATAGGCGTAGTAGTAGTAGTGTAGTAGTAGTAGTAGTAGTAGTAGTAGTAGTAGTAGTAGTATTATTAGTAATAGGAGTAGTACTAGTAGTAGTAGTAGTAGTAGTAGTAGTAGTAGTAGTAGTAGTAGTAGTAGTAGTAGTAGTAGTAGTAGTAGTAGTAGTAGTAGTATTCGTACATCATATATCAATGAAATCTCAATAATCTTGTGTGATTCCCTTGAAATGGCCACAACATTACATTAGGGCTTCACAATTGAAGCAGCTCTGCACCACGGAGCCTCTGGAAAAGACAGATAATCTGCTCTCCGTCTTTGTCTGCACGTGCCCTTTAGCCAGAGGACTGGAGCCACTGCAGTGTGATGCACACACCAGCCTGCCAGAAGCTTGTGAATAGCATATGGGTGAAGAGGTTGCTAAATGCTAAATCTGCTGTAGTTGCTTGGAGGGTGATATGATTGGAGATTATTTGAAGCCGCGCCAGTGTCACGGCCGTCATCGTCAGCGAGGAAGCTCATTCTCTCTGGTCTGAAGAAAATATTCCTTTCCTTACTTAGCAAACTAAACCCGTCTGCCCCGAGGCAGAGTGCATCCCCAATCCCTTTATGCCGTTAACTTTACTTTAATCCCAGGCTCTCTGAGAAGCAGGGTGCTCCACCAATTGGAACATGCAATGTGTCTCGCAGTGGATTGGATTTGTCCTTTGACAAATATATTGATAGATCAAACCTGTTATCATCTGATTTGACTGTCAATGGACTGAGATGAATTAACTATGAAAATGTTGAATTCTACATGATGTGGTAAAAAACTATTAGAATTCATCACAGATGTGACTCTGTGGCGTGGGTGTTTGTCTACAATCTAAAAATACCCCTGACGTAGCTGGAGAGCTCTGATTGATTGATTGATTGAAAACTTTATTAACAGATTGCAGAATGGGTACAATACAGTACGGCTCAATACACACAATTGTTAAGGGGATGCAGACCAGAGAAAGACTTTCGTCTTGTTTACATCAGGGTCCCCCATTTTCAATTCATCAGGATAGTGTAAATCTGCAGCGTTGAGGAATAATTCACCTATAAGCTTCAACTTAGTTTGTCCATTTGGTTTTCCCTCTCGATTTTGGCGCAGGTATTCGTCGATAAGCCAAGTAAAGGTCTGGCTCCGTGGACAACATTATGCAATACTTATTTAAAAAGAAAAACAACAACAACAAGAACCAGCCAGTTTGAGAGTGCCTCTGGGGCTTCCTCCCGGCCAGGTGGTTGCGAAGCTATAAGTGGAAAATAACCGGGAAACAAGAGAGAAATGACTGGACAAAATATATATTTATTTTCGCACAGTTGAATGCCTTATCTGGAAAATAAGCATTAGACACAGCACCATGCGATCTGAAATGACGCAGGGAATTGACTTGCTGGGGAATATGCTTATGTTATAGAACTTCTCACACAAAGGACGGGTGTTGGAGTAATTGTGCATTTTGCCATATTGCCATGGACCTCTGTGGTGGCACGTTTAAAGCAGAGCTAAACTGGTGGTGTGACAGCTAGATTATCTCTGCACCACCTTCAATGTATGGCCTCCACCTCCGTCCGCACACCACCAGACATCTGGACCCAATAAAAGTGGCACTGACAAACTGTCAAGCAGAGCACCTATAGAACAAGCCAGAAGTAACGACACATCCTCCTGCCACGGTGACGTAGAGAGAGGGATTGCATGTATTAGGAGAAAGAATACAGTAAACACAAGATCAATGACACATTCTGGGGAAAGGAGCAAAAAATAAGCAGGTTTAGAAAATACAGAGGATTTGAACACCTAATATTATTCTCGAGCACAGCATAGGGATAGGAATAGGGATAAGTATTCAAGCTGAGATCAAAGCGTATGAGTAACAATATACTATATAGCCTATTGTGATGTGCTTGCGTTATGTCTGCCTCTACTCTGCCGAGGCACCTGTGTGTACATTTCACAACAAAACAGCCGCAGGTGACGATTATCTGTCTTCTAAGAAGCCGGGGTACATTGTTAGCCAGCTTCAAGGAAAAAGTCACACCGCTAGCTGTCTCTCATCTATCCACAACTGTCAATTTGCGCTGCCTCTCCTCATGTTGTTTTAAAGCTTGTTATGATGGAGGTGCAGAAGCTCTCATCTACACCTCTGTCTTGTTACAGACCGAGTGTACATTTCAAGAGTATAGCGTTCTGATTAAAGATCAGAAAGGGCTGCATTTGTTCAGCTCCACCCAGACAATTGGTGTCTAATATATAGAGGCAGTGGTTATTATTAGTAATTACCATAATTGTGAGAAGGGGAAGCCCAGGCCGCCTTGCCTCCAGTGAGCCCAGGTCCCTCATGTGGCGATGCTAGCTGAGTGTTTAATGAAAACCTTTACCACTGAGATTCCCTGCAGCCCTGTACAGAGAGCTGCTTTGTAAGGTCTGTCTCATTATGGCGAAGAATATAGCTGCCACTCTGCCTCTGCACGCCAGGGGAACCAGTGGAGAAATAATTACTGGTATTAAACCATGCATGCTGATGAATGAATTTATTTACAATTTAATAAGTGCTAGGAGTCAGATGACTGTGATTGGTCACAATTGGAGTCATGGTTAGGCTTATTGTGGTGCCGGCCTGAACTTAATTTGACCCTGTTGTAACCATTAAGCGTTAGAGGGATGAATATTCCATCTTACAACCAATCAGGGACGGGGTTATTCCAGTCATAAGATCTTGTAAGTACCTGAATGGAAGAGTGATCCACCTGCAGGAATCCAGTGTAATTACTGCATGGAGTGTGGTAGACACACAGCATACATTATTCATGGTTTCAGCAATATCATGTTGACCCGTGACAAGGACATTTGGGGCGGACATTCATCTTGACAAAACTGGCCAGTCGCACCCACAAATTTGATCGTATGCAAAATACGGCCCCGGTTCAGAATGTTGAATAATGTGGCCCTCCATTATATGACAACGCCTTCGGCATGATATGGATGTACATAGAAAAAGAATAATACCTGCCTAGCGTGGAATAAAATCTGAGATTAATAGCTCAATCACATATCTTTCATTGACCTTTCTTCATTTGAATGCCACTGAATAGGCATTTATTTCCCCGCCATCCGGTCTATTGTAATTTGCGCCGATGTGGATGAATTACCGCCAACCATGTTGTGAGGTATCTGTGGTGACAGGGCCTTTATTGTTATTATTGCTTGTTATTGTTGTATGGTTTTTGACGTTAAAGCAGCACTTTTCCTGAATAATTCCATTATAGCTACCACATGCACATGCACACACGACTGTGCACACACACCCACAGACACACAAACAGAGCTGCAGTGATTTTACACACACATGCACGTTATTCTTATTAGAAAAAACACTTTTGTTATCTGCTATTGTATAAAACACCTTGTATAAAACACCTTCTCTTCTCTTCTCTTCTCTTCTCTTCTCTTCTCTTCTCTTCTCTTCTCTTCTCTTCTCTTCTCTTCTCTTCTCTTCTCTTCTCTTCTCTCCTCTCCTCTCCTCTCCTCTCCTCTCCTCTCCTCTCCTCTCCTCTCCTCTCCTCTCCTCTCCTCTCCTCTCCTCTTCTCTCCTCTCCTCTCCTCTCCTCTCCTCTCTTCATACATACCACCACTAATTTCCGCCATCGAGAATGTTACTTTCGGATTCTGGCTGGTCGACGTTCAACCCCAAAGTGACGTAGTGCAGTAGGTTGGTCTTAATCGTTAAAACTGTTCCTATTGTCGTTCCTTGTTCGCCTACAGGAAGCTGGACGGGGTGGTGTTCGACTGCGGTTGTGACATCCGTTGGATCCAGCTGTGGCAGCAGAGAGGAGAGGCCGGCCTCCACACCCAGCAGCTCTACTGCAGGAACGGAGCCTCCAAGATCAGGCTCCACAACATGTACATCGGAAACTGCGGTAAGAGCCCCGCAGGGGATGCAGCGGTTGAGTGGGGTGACATACGACATCACAACCTCTCTGTTGTTGCTGGAGTGCAAGCGTTAGTTCCACAGTGTGTAGGGTGATGTTGAGATGGTGTACATGGTGTACTCCACGTGGATTAAGAATGCAGAGGCCCCTGGGCACCAACTCTGTTACAGTTATGTTTTTAGCTGTTGGAAAGACCTGTAGCTTATACAGGGCTTACACTGACAGGCTACAGCCTATGATCACAACCTTAAGGACAATATCAACACCTGTAGATATCTTATATCGTACAGGATTTATACCACACGATTGCCACAATTACTTTCTTTGGCCATCTGCAAGGACATCAACGCATTAGCCTACAATGTGTAGCTCAATGGCATACGCAAGCACATACTGTCCCGTCTCCACAAATACAGTTCTATGATTCAGACTATTCCATCACACACACACAC
>NC_140184.1:17806212-17826212 GCF_963971535.1 Notolepis coatsorum
ACACACACACACACACACACACACACACACACACACACGCACACACACACACACATATACACTTAGTGGTCGATTCATACTGCTCTGCGTAGGTAAACCTATAGCAAATAAGAATATATGTAAGCTGTATTTCCTATCAGGAGATCTACCATATCACACATCCTGTCATAGAGACACAATGATAAGATAGTATTGCTAATGTTTTACAAAAACAACTAAACAATCATTGTACAAACACAACACCTTGGAGACAAGAATATATACCTTAAAATAGAATAGTCCATAATGTAATAATCTGGGAGAAAAAGCCTCCCTTAGGGCCTTTCTCCTCCAACACTCCTCCACCACATCAATAATCCAAGTGCAGCTCTCTGATGAGTTCCGACTCTATTGATAGAGAGTTCACACGTTGTTGACTCATCCTTGCTCTCAGTTCATTTTTGATCCATGCCATGTGGGAAAATGAGCGCTCCCCTTCACAGTTTGTCACTGGTGAGAAATAACCTCACATGATCTCACTGTGCTCATCGTTTCTGTGAGTAAAACCCTAAATATATCCGCCAAGTCCTCGTGGGCAGACAGGTGATGATTGAGAGAACTCACCAGTTTACATAAAACATCTCTATTCTTCCTCCCATCGTCACGTAGGGTCTTCTGTGGGTGGACATGGGGGTGGGGCCGGTTGAACAGGTGGCTGTCTCAGGACTGTGGTTCTCTGCCTCAGTGTCTTGCTGATGATGCTCAGGTCCTCTTGGATGCTGGTCCGGTTCAACTAGTAGTGTCTGCTGGGTTACTGTCCTGCTCCTCTAAGCTATCAACGTTAGCATCGTCCACGCCAGACTATTTTCTAGCGAGCCGACTTTAGTCGTTATGTTTTTCCGAAGTACGACGTCTCTGCTAGCCTTTTCTTGTTTAGCCCTTCACTTTGCTGTTCCACTGCTCCACCATTTTCTATCCATGTCTGTTAGTTATCAGCTAACTTTAACCTGTTAAAACTGTTATTTATTTCACGTCACAAATACATCAATATTAAGTGATGTGATGTGAAGTGATTAAGTTGCGTTTCTTTTTCAAATGTAGCCAAGAGTAAAGACCCTAACCCTATCAAAACAGCAGCCAAGGTGTATATTTTCAGCACTACCTTTGTTTACCAATGATTTTAACGTGTTATTGGCTAAATATGATCTTATAAAAATATCTGCGCATTGCACTGGAAACCGGAGGATTTAGACGTGAGGACATGGCGGCGTCATGAAATCGTTGTAGTCCTGAAAAAGAGGAGACCAGGGCTTTCGATGGACATAGAAATTCCATGTCCAAAATGACTCCCATTACTCTGCTATGTTAGCATGGTGTTATTCATCTTAAAAAAAGAAATTATAATTATTTATATTCTCCTTTGGTTCATTTACGACAATTTACTCAAGCATAGTAAGAGACACAATACATGACACTCCATAGATGTCCCTATATACCAATAACATGCAAATGGACCTTATAGAAGTGGAGCAATCTTCCATTTACTTGGGTATGTACTTTTAGGCACATTTTCTTAAAATATGGCTAGGACTTAAGAGGTTATTCTCTCTTAGCTAAGGTGCCATCAGTCAAACTTTCACACCCTCGCTGTGCTATCCAAACTTCCCACAGTCACCTCTCATCGTCGTGCTACATGATACAGACACAGCCATCAAACACAGCCATCAAACCATCATATTATTTTTCTTATTTGCAAATGAAGTAATTAAATAAAAGCAGGAAGACAGGATGTGGCCACAGTTGGGGGGGGTTTAGAGGCTGCTAGAAATCGGAATCCCCCCAGGCCCCTGGCCAATTGGTGTGCTTGCTCTCCACACTATTGTTTGATGTTGGTGACTCAGGCCCTGTCCACATGAACGCTGGGTTTTATGTAACCGTGATTGTATGTGCGCAGTTGCACTGTTCGTCCACATGCAACCGGGTTTTGGGAACTCTGCAACGTGGTCTTTCACAACCGGAGTCCAGGGTGAAGTTTTGTGCGCATCCCGGTTGCAGTGGTTGCGTGTGGACATGGTAACCGATATTATTTCCAGTGTTTACAGCAGAGCTGTCCCAAGTAGCGTTATATGAAAATGATTGTTAACAAACTTTTGTTCGAAACGTATCGTCTGTGTTGAAGAGTGTTGTGATCGACTGATGATGTCTGTTGTCGCATTCCTGACCTGACGCTGAGTAAACCTGTAGCTGCGGCTAAACTAAGCTCATGTGTTGTTGAGTTATTGTTATAAGGAACAGAAAGAAAACTATAACAGTCTGCATACCCTTAACAATTGTTTGTATTAAGCCGTATTGTATTGTACCCATTCTGCAATCTGTTAAATAACGTTTTCATCCATTCATTCTACTAGCATTAACGTTACTACGCTAATGTACGCTAGCCGCAATGCTATACTATTATAATTGCACATCCCAATCACGTTAGCATGTAAGCTAACAAAATCTGCGATCTTTTTGTGAGACTAAACTCCACTCTTTCCGTAAATTGTGTTGATGTTGGTTTTCTTTCATCAACAAATGAAGCAGAACACACAGTGAATGTATCCATTTTTGTTTATTGCACGTTGTTCTAGCTGCAAACTGTAGAATTGTTTGGCTGTGAGCAAGGAGGGATGTTTGTTTTCCAGGCTTCAGTTCAGTTTCCGGTATTAACTCTAAACCCTTCTGATTGGTTGAAATGGCCTTCATGTTTGAACTACATCGCCACCTACTGCTTTGGCATTGTACTACATGTATATACGTCACTCGGTGCAGAGTTTAAACCACGTTGTGTGGACAGAGTTATATATTTTTGAATAATCAAAAATACCCGTGATAGTGTGGACTGGGCCTCACTCTTGGCTGTGTTTTGTGTGTTTGTGTGTGTGTGTGTGTGTGTGTGTGTGTGTGTGTGTGTGTGTGTGTGTGTGTGTGTGTGTGTGTGTGTGTGTGTGTGTGTGTGTGTGTGTGTGTGTGTGTGTGTGTGTGTGTGTGTGTGTGTGTGTGTGTGTGTGTGTGTGTGTGTGTGTGTGTGTGTGTGTGTGTGTGTGTGCGTGTTTGTGAGCATGGACTGTGCCCTACCAGTCTGTGCTGATTGTGTCTGTTGTGCTTGTGTATCTTTTTGTGACTTGCAGCATTTTGTTTGAAACACACACTATGTAAATAAAAAAGACAATGTGTATGTTAAAGGAGCACGCCAACTTTTTGGGAAATTTGCTCATTTGCCATCTACCCGGGAGTTAGACAAGCAGATACATACCCTTTTGTTCTCTGTGCATGCATCAGGCTTAGGGAACAGCCGCACCGTTAGCCTAGCTTAGCATCATTCACTGAAAGTAGGTGTGCCAGTGTAGCCTAGTTCACAGTTACTCCAAATACAACTCAAAAACCTTCCTTTATACATGTTGTGACCTGTGTATTTACCACGTGGAGAAATAAAAAAGTAGAATTAGATATTTTCATTTTCTAAGCAGATATATACTCAGGATTTTTTTTTGCCGAACCACTGCTGCTTGGGCGGAGTGATTTCTTTAGCAAATAAGCTAATTTACCAAAACGTTGGTGTGTTCCTTTAAGTATGGTATGTGTATTTATGTATGCAGGAAATACAGTATGTGTGTGCTTGTATGTATGCATGTCTGTGTGTTTGTGTAAATATGTGTGTAAGCAGGGCTTGACATAAACTTTTTGGCTCACTAGCCAGCCACTGTGGCTAGTGGTTTTCCAAAGTCACTAGCCACTCAGCATTTTCACCAGCCAAAAAAATCCCCACACACGCCGATCATAACCCAACAATGGTAATAATGTGATTATTAAAATGACATGTGAAAACGGGCTCCAGACTAACTTTTTTCACCACCTGATGAATGAGAGACCTCCTCCAATGTATAGTTTCTACGTCAAATGTATATACACTCTTTTCCGGACACTTTTTGTATCACAAACAGTACTGTATTTGCAAATCTGGTATGTCATAAATGTATAGATGTAGCAGTACTGTCTATCTGTATGTCGTGTGTGTCATATATGTTATGATTAATTGAAAATGGGGGACCCTGATGTAAACAAGACGAAAGTCTTTCTCTGGTCTGCATCCCCTTAACAATTGTATGTATTGAGCCGTACTGTATTGTACCCATTCTGCAATCTGTTAATAAAGTTTTCAATCAATCAATCAATCAGAGAGAGAGAGAGAGAGAGAGAGAGAGATAGAGACAGAGAGCGAGAGAGAGAGAGGGAGAGAGACAGAGAGAGAGGGAGAGAGACAGAGAGAGACAGAGAGAGAGAGAGAGAGAGAGAGAGAGAGAGAGAGAGAGAGAGAAGAGAGAGAGAGAGAGAGAGAGAGAGAGAGAGAGAGAGAGAGAGAGAGAGAGAGAGAGAGAGAGAGAGAGGTGGGGGGGGGGGAGAGCGCGCACGTAGGTTCTAGGTTGAATCAATTGATGAACAATGTCACCGTTGGAACGTTTCATTATAAGCGTCTTGCAAGTTGCAACGCTGGTTAACACTTTAATCGCCGTTGACGCTGGAACACGTCATTCCCCGCCATGCTCATTCTGCCGAAGACGCTGTACAGCGTCTTTGATATCAATATTTCAAAAATCCCCCGGAGACATGAGATGTACTGGTGAGCCCCTATCAACTCTCTAACGGTTCAAGAGCGCCATCTGGTGGCCGATCGGCGGATCGCCCAGGGAAGAAACAGGAAGTGGAAGCTGGTGCTCATTTCAATTTGGTCCGATCACTCGGTAATAGTCCCAGGACTCGAGCTGATCACGACGGATAGTGATCCGTTACCAATAACTCGATAAACAACATGATTTGGACGTATATACTATTATACAACCTGGAAATGGATTGGATATTTCGACATCCCATAATAGAAACAATTCTGTTCCACGCTCATCTCCCAACGGCGAGAGGAAGCTACGGTGAGTTTCAGCGTTATTTTGTAATGTCTTCTATACTAACTGCTCTAATGATCATATCACCCACACTAGATGAATTATAAACGACCCCCCCCCCATCCGGTCATCATCAGATCATACGTAGTAACTTCTAGAAGTACGTCCATTTGAAATTTTTTATCTCGCACAGATTCCTACCAAACTGTATTTGATCATCAATATAATGCATTTAGGGCTATAAATCAAGTTCTGTAGAAAGCTGCAGAAAACGATAAAAACATACTTATACTTTAGACCGTATTTTAGTATGAATATGTGAATGAAAAAGTATAACGTTGCTACACCCTGAACAATAGATATAAGACGTTGAATGGGCCATAGTAATGTCAATTTAGCAATACAATTTTAAAAGTTATAGCCCTGCAAAGAAGGGGAACTTCTCCATGTTAAATAGGGCTGGCGAGGGATGGTAAATTATGAATTTAACCCCGGCGATCAAAGTGTTAAGATATGAAAATACTTGCCAGTAGTGTAAGGATGCATTAGCTATTAGCTAGCTTACTTACAGAGACTTGTGGAGGTTGTAGGCAGCTGTGTTCAACGAGCCCGCCAGCTTGATTGGCAGAAAACGGGTCCATAAATGAACGTTTTAATCCACACCAGTAAACAAAGGTGTTAACCATCCACAACAGAATACTGCAGTCCAAATGTATTTCCGATGCTTGATTCTTCTCTCGACGCAATGTCTTGAAACTATTGTGTGTATTGGCGACGGCGCGACTCAGTGTGAAAATAACTTTGAAGAGAGGTTTCAGGTTTCACCTGGCTTTTTTGTTCATTTCCTCATTCAGCATCAGGGGTGATGATCAGAGCCAATCAGAGGCAGATCAGGGCTGGTCTTTGCATAATGAACGTGTTATAGCCAATCAAAGGCAGATATTTTTTTAATTTTTAGAACGCGACATGGCCAGGAAAGACACGCTAAACACACACACATAAACACACACATACACACATAGACACAGTAGTAAAGAAAGCGAAGCAGCGCCTCTACCACCTGAGACAGTTAAGGAAGTTCAGAGTATCAGGGAAGATACTCCAGTCCTTCTACTCAGGAGCTGTAGAGAGCATCTTGACCGGAAACATCACTGCCTGGTATGGAAACAGCACGGCACAGGACAAGAAGGCCCTACAGAGAGTGGTGCGCTCAGCCGAGCGTACCACGGGTATTGCGCTACCTACCCTGCAGGTTCTATACAACAAGAGGTGCAAATCCAGAGCCTGCAGAATAATGAATGACCCCCACCACCCCAATAACAGCCTGTTCCAGCTGCTGAGGTCAGGCAGACGCCTGCGAACCCCAGCTACTAGGACGGAGAGGCTTAGGCTCAGCTTCTTCCCCCAGGTCAACAGAGCCTTGAACAATGAACATTGAGAGCCACAGAAACTGAACTATCCACACACAAGCACACACACGACACGCACGCTGACACGCTCACACACTAGCAGCCACTTTAACACTCATGCCGCACACACACACACTTATGGCCAAGAGGAAAGGCCACTTTAAATTAGTATAACAACAGGAACAGTGTATTGCACTACTAAAGCTACCTAGCATGTCCTATATGCTCTGTAAATACAATGTACAGATACCGAGATGTCACACCATGTTACCTGTTTATTGCACTGTTGTTTTTATTGGATTCTATTATATGTTGTACCACTGTATTTTTATTGGATTCTATTATATGTTGTACCACTGTATTGCACATCGTCGTGGGCAAGACCAGCCGCATTTCATTGTATACCTGTATGCCGTGACAATTAAAACTCTTGACTTGACTTGATACACACACACACACACACACACACACACACACATACACACAGACAGACAGACAGACCTTTAAGCCACTAGCCACTGGGGCGGGTAGAATGATAGAGGCACACGCCACAGGGGAATTCTATTGTTTGATAATTATAAATTATCTATACATTATTATAAATTCGAACATATTCAAATATTTATTAAAATTGTAAATGCTCAAGGGCAAACCAATACAACGAGAGGCGCTCTCAACTACGGAACTGGAAATTATCAAACCACGGTGTGGGATATTGTGGATATCCTGAAGAACGTTCTCAGTCAACCAAGATCAAGATAATAAGGTTTATTAGCCAGACAGATAGAAATATACACATAGTATTTAGCGAGAATGGCTGAGGCTCTCGCCCTAGGTGATCAGCTGAAATGACCCAGGTAGAGATCTCGAATGATGTCGGGAGGAGCCCTATATAGTGAAAAGGGGGAGGAGGGGGTCCCATTTGATGGGTGGGGGGGGGGGGGGACACAGGATAGGGGACAAAGGGGAGGGGAGGGGGATGTCTTTACATGAGAGTTGGGGAATCAATATATTATTCCACAGTTAGTCCGTTTTTCTCTTCATAATGTGGGTGTGAGGGCTGGAGGAATGCTGCATGCTGCCCAATGAGGGGGCGTGCCGTTTTTCTGCTTCACGCACCTGAGAGGAGTTTGCAATCAGCTCGGATGAGAGTACAAGTATTGCAGACTACCCTCCACTCCTCGTCGGGTCGTCCTTGTTACCACCATCTACTGCCGCGTCTCCGGCATGAGACGTCGTGCCACCTCTGTTCATCACCACCTATCGCCGTTTCCTGGAGTAGGACACCGTCTTCGCTCTCTATTCCACGGGAGGATCCCAATGTTCCCACTACAGATGTCATGCCGGCTACTTCCCTACTCCCTCTACATGGACCTCGTTCCTGGGGTGAGACCGCTTCATCGCTCTCTATTCCACGGGAGGATGCCCGTGTTCTCACCCCATTCCCCTTGGACCCCCTGGTTGCTGCGTTGCCCGTCGGCAGCATTCTGGTCGGGAGGATGCCCGTGTTCAAGAAGAGTCCTGTGTACTTTTGCCCGTGTTTCTGGAAGATTTCCCGTGTACCTTTTTGCCTGTGTGCTAGAGGATTCCTGCCTGTGTAACCAGGTCAATTGGACATTGATTATTATTATTTTGTAGGTTTGAAATGTCACCAAATCCTATGTTTACAAATGTTAGGAATACTGTCTATTGCACTTTTGTTTATAATTTATTTATACCAAAGGCACTTTTATTTGAACGTAACTTAAGAAAGTTCACGGTCAAGAGCTTTACTTCCGGTTCACTAGACCAGTTCATTGTCTAGCGAGTACTTTTCCGGTTCTAGTCACTTCGCGCCAGAGCACTCAACCTGAGAGGTACGTTGACCGTTTGGCGTGCAGCACCTTGTGTCTTATTATGTCGTATATATTCAGAACAAGAACTGAATGGTTATTATTATTATTAATGATAGCTTGATATTGTTGTTGCAAATTGTATGGTTAGTTAGAGGCACAATTAGATATTTTAGTTGGTCACAGATAGTAAATTCAATGTTCTTTGCAGGCAGACTTGGGCTATTGTCGACAGGGATTGTACAGTGACGCTATTCTTTTGTGGTGCTTCTATCAACCATTTGATACAGGTATGTGTGTTTCTGAGATGTAAATGTATTGTTTTATATTTGGTTGTACAGTAATTCATGTTATTCACGTTAGCATGTTAAGATGTGGCTAGCTAAAAACCATGCGGTCAACGTAGTGACGTCGCCGGTTTTGCGTGCACTTCGCGCCAGAACACTCAACCTGAGAGGCAGACTTGGGCTATTGTCGACAGGGATTGTACAGTGACGCTATTCTTTTGTGGTGCTTCTATCAACCATTTGATACAGGTGGCTTCCATTGCAAGACCATCCAATAAAAGATTGAACAGTGTTCACGTGTGCCGACTCATCCCTCTCACACAAAGAACACAACGCAAGAAAAGAGTACACACAGAGAACATCCGTTACATTGATGCCGTGACCCGGATGAAGATAAAAGAAAGGAGAACGTTATCAAATCGTTCGCCAGGGAAGCTGCAATTCCAAAGTCAACCAGCCCTCATCATTGGTGAGACGCTGCCATCTAGTGGCCGGTGATAAACTCTTCACACAGGTGTCCTCACAGTCAACCAGCCCTCATCAAGGGTGAGACGCTGCCCTCTAGTGGCCGGTGATAAACTCTTCACACAGGTATTTCCATGGATTGCACCCAGGTATGTCAGTGGACTGATGTTGAACATTTCAGTGGACAGTTCACCGGTTTTGTTTTCCATGGACAAGGACATTGGATTTATAGAAAAAGAAAGAAGAAAAAGCCATGTAAATGTTACCAGTGAATGTGCAGTAAGACATTGATTTATTGACTGTATATAATGTGAATGTGTTATTGATCTGTTGGTCAACCCATTATTGGAATATAATTATTTCATACTTATTTGTTTTTTTAAGCTACTACAGTACAGTATTGAGTATTCCGGTTTTTTTTCTACTTTAGTCTGTGAGGGTTAGGAACATGGCAGAGGTTAGGACATACTTGGGTGACGGTGAGAATGCAGATTCATTGTGCAGGATTTTTTTTTAGGGTAGTGGGTGTTGGTGGGGGATTTCTAATTATTCTCGATACACTCCGATGCTAAAGATCTCCTATATACAGGGGTGATAGCTCAGGAACGAGTGTGAGCGATAAGCTAGTTACCGGAGCACCAGGGCCTAGAGACCCAGTCAAATAATTTTTTTAAGCCAGTGGGTGTTGGTGGGTGATTTCTAATTCTTCTCGATACACTCAGATGCTAGAGATCTCCTATATACAGGGGTGATGGCTCAGAGACGAGTGTGAGGGATGGAGCTAGGGACCAGGGCCTAGAGACCCAGTCAAATTTGTTTTAAGCCAGTCGGTGTTGGTGGGGATTCTCTTTCTTCTCGTACATTCAGATGCTAGAGATCTCCTATATACAGGGGTGATGGCTCAGGAACGAGTGTGAGGGATTGAGTTAGTGGGTGTCTATCATTTATTTAATAAGAGCCAAGAATTGTGTGGCGTATAAGGCGTCATGCTGGTCTAAGGGAATTCTGAGACTTGATCAATCTCATATTTTCTGAACCTCTTATGGGGGGTGGCTTTTGAGTCGACTGGGGGACTAGGTCCTTCTTTTATCTTGTGCCAGTTTAGGTCAGTGATAGACTACCTATATTTTTTTTTCTTTTTGTGTGTGTCCCTTGCTCTGCTGACACAGGATGTTGGTGAAATTTCAGGAGGGGTGAATGTAACCAGGTCAATTGGACATTGATTATTATTATTTTGTAGGTTTGAAATGTCACCAAATCCTATGTTTACAAATGTTAGGAATACTGTCTATTGCACTTTTGTTTATAATTTATTTATACCAAAGGCACTTTTATTTGAACGTAACTTAAGAAAGTTCACGGTCAAGAGCTTTACTTCCGGTTCACTAGACCAGTTCATTGTCTAGCGAGTACTTTTCCGGTTCTAGTCACTTCGCGCCAGAGCACTCAACCTGAGAGGTACGTTGTCCGTTTGGCGTGCAGCACCTTGTGTCTTATTATGTCGTATATATTCAGAACAAGAACTGAATGGTTATTATTATTATTAATGATAGCTTGATATTGTTGTTGCAAATTGTATGGTTAGTTAGAGGCACAATTAGATATTTTAGTTGGTCACAGATAGTAAATTCAATGTTCTTTGCAGGCAGACTTGGGCTATTGTCGACAGGGATTGTACAGTGACGCTATTCTTTTGTGGTGCTTCTATCAACCATTTGATACAGGTATGTGTGTTTCTGAGATGTAAATGTATTGTTTTATATTTGGTTGTACAGTAATTCATGTTATTCACGTTAGCATGTTAAGATGTGGCTAGCTAAAAACCATGCGGTCAACGTAGTGACGTCGCCGGTTTTGCGTGCACTTCACGCCAGAGCACTCAACCTGAGAGGCAGACTTGGGCTATTGTCGACAGGGATTGTACAGTGACGCTATTCTTTTGTGGTGCTTCTATCAACCATTTGATACAGGTGGCTTCCATTGCAAGACCATCCAATAAAAGATTGAACAGTGTTCACGTGTGCCGACTCATCCCTCTCACACAAAGAACACAACGCAAGAAAAGAGTACACACAGAGAACATCCGTTACACCTGTTCGCCCTTTAAAGGCACAGTGCCGCCTTTTTTTGTGTTCATGGACTTTTGTGTTTTTCCCCCTTAAAGGCTCAGTGCCGCTTTTTTGTGCATAATAAATCATGCCCTTGTTTTGGCTAACTCTGATTACCTGTCTGTGTTGTGCAATTGGGGTCGCATTACAAACCATAACAGTACGACCCGAGTAGTCGAAGACCCCAGCCGGCACAGACAGTGTATGTGAGAGCCCCTGCAGCTTGCCAAGCCTCTACTACCAGCATGGCCCAGGCAGCTAACATTGTCCCTCTGCTAGCCCCACTTTATGTGTAGCTTCCCCAGCTAGCATGGCCTCCACTTTGTGTGTAGCTACCCTGTTCCCCACTGCTAGGACTGCCCCTTCAGCTAGCAAGGTCAGTTCCCTGGAGCCGCCCTGTCGGCTAACCCCTTGTTCCCCACTGCTAGGACTGCCCCTTCAGCTAGCAAGGTCAGTTCCCTGGAGCTGCAGCCTCTATGCTAATGTAGCGTTACAGCTAGTGTGACGGATCGTATTGGTCTGCGTTGTGTTGTTGTTAAATGCTTATGTCCCGAGGGGGAGTCGAACAGGGGAGCTCCCGCGCCGCGGGCGACGTCATAGGCCGCTGCACTAAGAAGTGAATACACTCCTATGTACCGTACCTATGCGTCTATTAACCCTGTTATGAGGAAGTGAGTTTAACTTACCAGCCCGTAATGCCACAGTCACTTGTCAACACCCCTGTTTCTGTGACTGTGGATATACTCACAGGCTTCCCCGTTACACTCACCTCCCTAAACTCACGCCCCTCAGGACATCTGGGTCACTGGGCACCACTGTGACGGATCGTATTGGTTCACTCTGCGTTGATGTTAAATGCTAATGTCCCGAGGGGGAGTCAAACAGGGGAGCTCCCGCTCCGCGGGCGACGACATAGACCGCTGCACTAAGAAGTGAATCCACTCCTATGTACCGTACCTATGCGTCTATTAACCCTGTTATGAGGAAGTGAGTTTAACTTACCAGCCCGTAATGCCACAGTCACTTGTCAACACCCCTGTTTCTGTGACTGTGGATATACTCACGGGCTTCCCCGTTACACTCACCTCCCTAAACTCACGCCCCTCAGGACATCTGGGTCACTGGGCACCACTGTGACGGATCGTATTGGTTCACTCTGCGTTGATGTTAAATGCTAATGTCCCGAGGGGGAGACAAACAGGGGAGATCCCGCTCCGCGGGCGACGACATAGACCGCTGCACTAAGAAGTGAATCCACTGCTATGTACCGTACCTATGCGTCTATTAACCCTGTTATGAGGAAGTGAGTTTAACTTACCAGCCCGCTTACTGCCACAGTCACTTGTCAACACCCCTGTTTCTGTGACTGTGGATATACTCACAGGCTTCCCCGTTACACTCACCTCCCTAAACTCACGCCCCTCAGGACATCCGGGTCACGGCACCACTGTGACGTATAGTATTGGTCTGCGTTGTGTTGTTGTTAAATGCTTATGTCCCGAGGGGTAGTCAAACAGGGGAGCTCCCGCGCCGCGGGCGACGACATAGGCCGCTGCACTAATAAGTGAATCCACTCCTATGTACCGTACCTATGCGTCTATTAACCCTGTTATGAGGAAGTGAGTTTAACTTACCAGCCCGTAATGCCACAGTCACTTCTCAACACCCCTGTTTCTGTGACTGTGGATATACTCACAGGCTTCTCCGTTACACTAGCATAGGCCCTGTAGCTAGCAATGCCCGAATGGCTACCCTGTTCCCCCACTGCTAGGACTGCCCCTTCAGCTAGCAAGGTCAGTTTCCCTGGTGCCTCTCTGAATAATTTCTTTCCTGTGTTCCCGCCCCTGCGGGCCTGGCTGGTCGCCGGGTGGCTCCCATGGAGGGGGGGGCACTGTGAGGGCTGGAGGAATTCTGCATGCTGCCCAACGAGGGGGCGTGCCTTTTTTATGCTTCACGCACCTGAGAGGAGTTTGCAATCAGCTCGGATGAGAGTACAAGTATTGCAGACTCCCCTCCACTCCTCGTCGGGTCGTCCTTGTTACCATCATCTACTGCCGCGTCTCCGGCGTGAGACGTCGTGCCACCTCTGTTCATCACCACCTATCGCCGTTTCCTGGAGTAGGACACCGTCTTCGCTCTCTATTCCACGGGAGGATCCCAATGTTCCCACTCCAGATGTCGTGCCAGCTACTTCCCTACTCCCTCTGCATGGACCTCGTGGGTGAGATTAATATATAATATACCAGGATTATTTGGAACAAGCAAAATATTGAAAAGTGAATAGACATGGTAAAAGAATGAGATCGCTGTAATCCATCGGTTATCAGATAATGAATGAATAGAAAACAATTAAAATAATGAAAATTGTGATCTGTTGGTTTACCGGATTATTGAATGAAAATCAATTCAAATCCTTAATCTGATCATTGGCATAACAGTTTGAAATAGAAATATTTACATACATGATTCATGACTTGATTGACTGGACTAAGGTCTGTGTTATTTTGATATCAGAGATGTGGGAATATCACCCTTTTCTTTTATTAATAATGGTCTGATTTAACCACTCAAATACCTATATCAATGAGTGGTCCTCAACTCTGATATCAAACAACAAACAACATAATCATTAGAAGCTATAGTTGTGCACATATCTTGGCCTGGCACTTACCTCCAGTCATTCACGTCGTGAATCAGACATTTAAGTGTTAACTATGTGTCTTCATGATAATATCTATGGGAGCTAAAATCATGGTCGTACACATATAAACATACAAACCCAACCAAATAAGCACAAATTTGTGAAAAAGTTTTTGTTTGTGAAGGCATGAATCTGACAGATGTCGCTTCGCTGTTGACAAGCTGTTCTCTGCCAGGGGTGCGTCCTTCTGTGGTGGTCTGCTGTGTGTTGAACGTATCGTACATTCAGTTGATGTTTCTGTGAGTCTGTCGTGTGGCAGCGCCAGACAGTAAGACAGTAATCTAAAAAAAACAATGTGGACAATATGTGCTAGGCCTGTTTTACTGCAAGTGTTAGGCGTTTCTCGTATGTTCAGGTCGCCATCCACTCCTTGTGTACCTCGTCAAAGGTCACAGGGTCACTGGTAGCAGTGGGGCGGTCGACTATAGTGACCTTGTAGACTCTTTTCCTGGAGCCTGTGTTGTTTCCCACCACCATCACATATCTGCCACTGTGCTCACGCTTGGCCTTCATCAGGCGGCCCAGAGACATGGTGCTCAGGGCGTTCTTAAACGTGTTGTGCTGGTCGGCCTTCCACTCCTCGTCATTGCGGTACCACTTGATGGAGGGCGAGGGTTTGGCGGTGTAGCGGCCAGTCAGCAGGACGTTCTCTCTCACACGGATGACAATCTTATCATCGGAATCCACCTTGATGGTCGGGGCTCTAGTTCCCTTCTGCAGGTGATGGGTTTGGTCTGCCGTGGGTTGCCGGGGTGAGGCCGCATGTCGTCCTTCCTGTCTGTGCTCCCCTTCCTTGGGGACATCTGTGTCGTGTGGGCTGGGTTGGATGGCGGCTCTCCCACGGTTGCTGTCGTCACCCTGGTTGTGTCCGCAGCTCCTTGGCGGTGTCCTTCGTGGTCCTCTGCTGGTGTGGGTCGCTCAGGTCTCTGGGTTGTGTTCTTCTCTGCCTGGTCCCGTTGTCGTTCGTGGTTCAGGTCAATCACGAGTCACTCATTCTCACTCGTCGTGTCCTCTCACCAATATGATCTGAGGATGATAAAAACTGCCTTAGAAAATTCCTCATATATATAATTCAACACCTTTCTGCTAAAGAGGGAAATCATTTAAGATTAGTTCAATTCACTGTAACACCATCATGCATTTTATATCATCTGGATCTGATCTTTGCATGGAATCAGACAAAACTTGTATTTTATCTTTAGGATAAAAGCTTCAGGATACTTACCTCGCCATGTTAGCATGGGGAAAAAAACATAAAAATCTAGGCAGCCAGTTATTTTCCATGAAAAACAATAATTTGTGTTGTCATCTAACCCTAACTAACCTTACTGTCATGCACTTGTCCTAATAAACTAACCTACACTGTGGCACTCAACACTTTGATGAACATTGTTACTCAGCTGATAGAGTTGTGCCCTTCCTGGTGATCTGTCGCACAGAACCTGTAAGTCGCTTTGGATAAAAGCGTCAGCTAAAACTGACCAATGTAAATGTACACCTTGTACATGTTGATAATCATTGTGTACCTCCTGGTGGTTTGATATTTGCAGTCATGAAAAGTACTTGAAATAGCAAGGATTTAGTGGTTATAAGCAGAGAATAGAAGGAGGAGATAGCATGCAAGTTATGTTATTTTGTTAGTATGGGACCTAGGTAGCTTTTCATAACTGCAATATCATCACCTGTGTCTAATTCATGTTAAATAAATGATCAAGGGTATGTTCATTTTAAAACATTGCATTCATACTATACTAAGTTGAGTCTCTAGGTGTGGTCAGAGTCCTCTCTAGCTAACCCTCCCGAAAGGGTGAATCTAGAACTGTGCCCGTCGCGAACAGCTGTTACTGTTAGTGACACAAGTGCTACATAAATTTGGCGAGCCAGCCAGGAGGAGTATATCTCAGTTAACTGGACTAGTCTTTAAGTCATAAACTTAAATAGCGTGTAGCGATGGACGTAGTTCAAACTAGCAGCGTGAAAATCCCTAATTCAGTCATAGTCAGCGGTATAATCGATATTACCACTGACGATGTACTGAATGATTTTCTGATGAAACACGGCTCCATTCGGAGAAAGCTCCCCGTAGACCCTTCCGACTTAGAGCCAGAACCACGTGTTATTATAGAATACGAAAGTGGCGAAGCCACGCAAGCACTTTCCCATTACCGACTAGCAGTGTTGGGACTAACGCGTCACAAAGTAACGCGTTACAGTAACGAAGTTACTTTTGGCGATAACTAGTACTCTAACGCATTACTTTTGAAATTCAGTAACACCGTTAGTGTTACTGAATGGTTCGTTACTGCGTTATTTGCGTTATATACTGCATAGATTGATAGCGAGCGGTAGTGATTATTATTATTATTATTATTATTATTATTATTATTATTATTATTATTATTATTATTATTATTATTATTATTATTATTATTATTATTATTATTATTATTATTATTATTATTATCCCCGCTGTGCTGGGGGCGTGTTTTGTTTACTATTCCTGACTGATAATGGCAGCGCCCAGCTACTCGCGTATTTCTCTTTTGTCGAGCGAAAAGAAAATAACGTTTTAGTTATGTCATTTGTGTTTTGGCTCAAAGATACTGGAGTCTAACGTTAACTACCAGGACTCATCCAAAGCCACTCGCCACCCGCGTAGAATGATACCAGGCGACACACAGCAAATGGGACGGAAAACTTTTTCCAACTACTTGGAGAGAGAATATACAGTACAACATGGAAATGAGATAAAGAAAATGTTTGAGGGGCTGCTGGACTAACGTTACATCTCGACAGACACTGGTGAGTGCAGTGATGTGAATGTAAATGAATGGAAACTCAAGTTGATCAACGGATTTTGACTACGAATCTGCCAGGGAATCTCATCAATACTAATCAAACAATATAAATATAGTCCTTTCATGCACAATTGATATCCTAACTATTCTAACGTTGCAATGCACGATTGATATCTTAAACAACGTTGCAAGACGGTTATAATGAAACGCTCCAGCGACATCAAGGCTGTTCCTTCAACCTAAGCAGCGATACAATTAGGCACGGCGCATTTCTTATTACGTCGGGACATTTGTGTTTGTGTCAGATTTGTGTTTGTATCTAGACCACATTGCTTAGCAGAGTTCAGTGATGTGAATGGAAACTGTCATGTTGATCAACCGATTTTGAGTATCTGTAAGCCTGGCATGGGAGCAATTTTTTTGTAAGTAACAAAATAACAAAATAGTTACTTTTCACAGTAACGCATTACTTTTGGGTGTAAGTAACTAGTAAAGTAACGGATTTACTTTTGAAATGAGTAACTAGTAAAGTAACTATTTTTCATGCGAGGCAGCTTCTCTTTGAAAAATGTTGTCCAAACTCCAAAGCAAAGCAAAGTAAGGGAGGAGATAAGGATACAGGTATGCATTTGTAAGTCCTCACTACTAGCTATGTGTACAAGCTTGTCTCACAGAGCCATAGTTTGGATTATAACTGAGCATCTGTTGCTAACATGGTCAATAATGCTTATTTTGGACAGGAAATAAACTTGTAAATAAAAATGTTTTGAGACACTTCTTTTCACTGTTGTTGAGTCTCAGCTAATGTTGGCATGCTAGTTTAGCTAGTTAACTTGATATCATTAACAACCATTGTAAACATTAGGCCACTCCGCTGCTCCTGATGCTCTGAATACATTAATGTTTAATTACTGATTCAGCAGCCATATTTTGTTTTATGCTCATTTTATGTCTATTTTTATTGCATTTTATGTCTATTTCCATGTTTATTTTACTGCACTTTGGGCTGCAATTATTGTATGAAAGGTGCTATACAAGTAAAGTTTATTATTATTGTAGTGTCTTCGCTATTGACAAGTCACTGAGTCGGTTGTTGTTTCTCACTTATCAGTTTATTCAACGTCTCAGGTACAAAGACTTGGTGCATCATCTCTGCTTGCATTCCCATACCCCAAGAGAGCGCACTCTCAGGTGTACCACCCTCTTATACCCCTCAACCCTTGCCCCATCCCCTCTACCAACCCTGGGCTCGCTTGACCAATAGTGTCACCTTCCAGCCCCAGGTTGGTAGAGAGCAGAGTGACAGCTCAGCTGACCAATCACCTCAATCCCAGGGTCATTATATTATTATTATCATTATTATATACATTTACAGAATAGCTAATCAACTAATCATAAAGTCAAGGTAAATGAGTAGGCTAGATAAAGAATAATGACAACATCGCCATATATAACATTATATTAAGATGACAAAAAACAACTGCCACCACCAACACATCAACTCAGCTCAGCCTATCTATTCATTATTCATTATTCTACATATATGAGAAAGCAGCAGACCAACTATTCTGCAGACTAAATGATAAACATAGGCAACGTTCGACAGAGACTGTGGTGTCAATTGACTTCACACACTCCAGCCGCTGAGCGTGGCAGACCTTTAACAAGCTGACCGGAAGATGAACAACTCCAGCACAGTGTCCCATTACTGCGACCTCCATCGCGTCGCTCCTGCTGAGTAATGGCCGCTTCCCTAACGCAGACAAGGATTTTGCTAGAAGAACACTAGCAAGAGTCCATGAATTGCTCAGGGCCCCAGGATGCGATTCCAACCTATCCACCAATTTCACGACAGAGGAAACCAAGCAGGCCATCAAAAGTCTGAAGACTGGTAAAAAACCAGGCGTAGACGACATCCACCCTGAGTACATCAAACATCAAGGCAAGAAGGCTCCCTCCTTTCTGCGTGTCTCCATCACTCAAAGCTGCCAAAGATCTGGCGTTGTGCAAAGGTCATTGCCCTGCCGAAGCCAAACAAGCCGAGTGAAGACCCCAAGGGATACCGGCCAAGCTTCTTCAACGCCTCATCCTGGCGCGTCTTAACCCAGTCATTGACCCCCAGCTGCCCAAAGAACAAGCTGGCTTTCGAAACGGTAAGTCAACAACAGACCAGGTGATCCTCATGTGCATAGACAGCTTCCAGGCAGGTGAGAAGGCTGGTGCCGTCTTCCTAGACCTACGACACTGTCTAGCTGTGTGGACTATGAAGCTTCTGGAAACCATCCCAGACAAGCACATGGTGAGCTTCATAATGGAGATGCTGTGCAGCCGCAGCTTTCGGCTATTCACTAGTAATGGCCAAAGCAGCAGGGTCAGAAAGCTCAAGAACGGAGTTCCTCAGGGCTCAGTACTGGCACCTATGCTGTTCAACATCTACATTCCCAACCTACCTGCAACAAAATCAAGGAAGAATGGCTATGCAGATGATCTGGCCATTCTACTCAGCAAACCATCCTGGGAAGCAGTAGAAGAGGGCCTTTCGGCAGATAAGAACATCCTGTCCTCATACCTGAAGAATTGGCGCCTCAAGCTCAGTGTTGACAAGACCGTATCAACGATGTTCCATCTTTACAACAAAGAAGTGACCCGCAAAATGAACATCATGGTTGACAATGCCTGGCTCCGGTTCCATACCTCCCCCATATACCTTGGTGTGAAGCTTGACAGTTGTCATTTAAACAACACCTGGACAGTGTCAAGGCAAAAACAACCACCCATGCAGCACTGATACACCGTCTAGCTGGCAGCACATGTGGAGCCGCCACAAAAACACTGCATATTTCCACCGAGGCTCTGGTGTTCTCTGCCGCTGAGTACTGTTCTTCAGTCTGATACCGTAACCCCCATGTCAGAAAGCTGGACACTGCCCTCAACACCGCCCTACGGACTGTCTCCGGGTGCCTGAGAGCCACCCCAACAAACCACCTACCTGTCCTCGCTGGTATCACTCCAGCGGAGGTCAGGCGAGAAGCAGCCATGCTGGCCCTTGCTCGAAAGGCACAAATGAGTGAACTCTACCTCCTCCACAAGATCGTTGCGGAGACACCAAAGCGCACATGCCTCAAGTCCCGGGGCCCCTTTGTCATACACGCCCAAATACCAACTGAAACCTCTAAGGTCTCCTGGGTCAAGGCAAGATGGAGGGACCAATGGAAGTCTGCAGAACCATCCAGGCTTCACCACTACGTTGGAAATTCCACAGACGTTCTTGGATAGCACCTGCCCCAAAAGCAATGGACAACCCTCAACCGCCTGAGGACAGGCGTAGGACGCTTCGGAGCAGCAATGCAGAAATGGGGTCTCGTGGACAGTGCCCACTGCGAATGCGGGCACCCATTACAAACTGTGGAACACATAATAACACAAACAATGGCCACCGAATGGCGATCGTGGTCTAATCGACCTAGACGATGACACGTTGGAC
>NC_140184.1:17842565-17872565 GCF_963971535.1 Notolepis coatsorum
GAGCGACATTACTTCCATTACACTCCCATAATTGCTACCTTTCTTACCCTCATATTTATATAGCCATTCAAAAACATGAAGACAACACAGTAAGACACATGCAAAGCAGATGAATATACAT
Source organism: Notolepis coatsorum (assembly GCF_963971535.1). Taxonomy (NCBI): domain Eukaryota; kingdom Metazoa; phylum Chordata; class Actinopteri; order Aulopiformes; family Paralepididae; genus Notolepis; species Notolepis coatsorum. Next base: position 17,842,687 of record NC_140184.1, read on the forward strand.
AATTAAAACATGAGCAATTAGCCAAAAGGACATTTTTATACTACATTTAGCAGGCAAGACACAATTATGCACAACAAGACATAAGCATTAGCAGACAAGACACAATTATGCACAACAAGACATAAGCATTAGCAGACAAGACACAATTATGCACAACAAGACATAAGCATTAGCAGACAAGACACAATTATGCACAACAAGACATACGCATTAGCAGACAAGACACAATTATGCACAACAAGACATAAGCATTAGCAGACAAGACACAATTACCACTAGACCCCTGGCCCTTCTATCCTCTTTGTTTTACTGTGTCCTTTATTACTTTCATTGCTTTACTATGTTTTTAATCTTATATCTTGCATCATATTATTTTGTTTTTATCAACCTGCCTGTGAAGCACTTTCGGGCCAGCTGCCGCTGCCTGGAAATGTGCTATATAAATAAAATTGACTTGACTTGACTTGACAATTATGCACAACAAGACATAAGCATTAGCAGACAAGACACAATTATGCAGAACAAGACAGGAGCATTATCAGACAACACACAGCCAGCAATAAAACAATTGGAATCCATGCAGTACAACCATATATTATAGACAGGGGGATTAGAGTGAAGAGACATCAACCTGACACACACACACACAGATAGACAAGCCAGACAGATGAGGACAGAAAAAGCAGGCATGCAGAGGCTATAGATATGATGACACACCTGGTTGCATTATGTATGAAGGAGTGGTAGGTGGTACGATGTCTTATGTGTTCCAAGTCTGGGAAGCTTGAGCTTTCACTGAAAAACTGGAAGAGGTTTTTGGAATGAGGAACAACAAGGCCTCCTCGGGTGGTTGGTCTGGTTAGCCTGGTGTTATGAAGGTGCTAAGTGGGGGTGGGGGTGCTAGGCCATGAATGATTTCATGACTCAGACAGGTGTCAGGTTTATATTACGGTGATGGTAGCGTTCGGGTTTGATATAGACCTTGATATCCAAGACCTTGATTCGGTACAACATACAGTACGCTACTCTGCCTGTGCGGCTCTGTGTGAATAATCACGTCAGGGTAGCAACACCTCAAGGGGCTTTCAAAGCAGAAGTGCAGGCTGACAGAGCTGTGCTGAGCTGGATCATTGTTTTCAACGGGCGTCCTGCACTGCAACGCAAAGTGCAGCATCTCCTATGAAAGCTCATTAACACTTTAATCGCCATGGGTTAAATTCATAATTTACCATCCCTCGCCAGCTCTATTTGTCTATGGAGAAGTTCCCCTTCTTTGCAGGGCTATAACTGTTTAAATTATATTGCTAAACTGCCATTATTATGGCCCATTCAATGTCCTATATGTATTGTTCAGGGTGTAGCAACGTTAAACTTTTTCATTCACATATTCATACTAAAATATGGTCTAAAGTATAAGTATGTTTTTATCGTTTTCTGCAGCTTTCTTCAGAATGTGATTTATAGCCCCAAATGCATTATATTGATGATCAAATACAGTTTGGTAGGAATCTGTGCGAGATAAAAAATTTCAACTGCCCGTACTTCTAGAAGTTTCTACGCATCATCTGATGTTGACCGGATGGGCGGGGGATCGTTTATAATTCCGTGGGCAGCGTTAGATGATTCATCCAGAGTGGGTCATATGTTCATCAGATCAGTTAGTATAGAAAACGTTAGAAAATAACGCTGAATCTTACCGTGGCTTCCTCGCGCCGCTGGCAGATGAGCATGGAACAGATTTTTTTCTATTATGGGATGTAGAAATGCCCGATCCATTTCCAGGTTGTATAATAGTATATACGTCCAAATAACGTTGTTTATTGAGTTAGGGCGAGCGATCTATTATCCAGTGTTTCAAGATGGAGTCGCGGGAGCTATAGCGAGTGGCCGGACCACATATGGATGAGTACTACCGGTTCAAAGGTTAATATCCGGTTGGCGATCTGCCGATCGACCACCAGATGGCGCTCTTGAACCGCTAGAGAGTTGAGAGGAGATCACACTTGTGTATCAGGGCTCCGGAAAGGAAATATGATTTCGATGACAGATTTTTGAAATATTGACATCAAAGACGAGTTACGGCGTCTTCGGCAGAATGAGCATGGCTCGGAATGACGTCTTAACTCGTCCGCGGCGATCATAGTGTTAAAGGGGTCTCATAGTTTGGTCTTTGAGGTCCTCTAAATACGTCTTAAGTTTTTTGCTGAAAAAATAAACCCCACTCAGATCATGCATCCTACAGTAGCTGCCTTCATACTCCTCTGTTCCAGTCCTGTTCTCAACGGGCTCTCCCTGTGTAACGAGCCTGTGCTCCATCTAGCAGTGGTGCCATCAAATGAAATTCAGATCAAACCTACCTGCCTCCGCGAGAAATACATACGGTAGATACGCGGCTAAGTCAAGAGGACGCATCAGCGCTCTTTCATCCTGTCAGAGTGCCAGAACACAGACTTTTTCTCTTATGATGCAACACCTAAGCCTTGAGCGCCGTTCGGATAGATTACAGATCAACAATGATGTCCTCGTCATCTTTAGTCTCGGAAAAATCCAAGTGACAGAGTAAGGAGTTGTTCATTGATGGGGTCACTGTGATGTTATTGCTGAAATTGAGGTTGTAATTTGTTAAACTACTCATTACTGGGAAAACATAATATTATTACTGTGATGTGGTACCACCCAACACTGCTGTTGACTGGCTATCTCCCCCAAAATATCCCCTGCCCCCCCTACAAAAGACAAAAGTAGGTATATGGTGGGTCTCCATCATTATATATATATTAATATGTCAGAATTACTGAAAAACACTACATACTTGACTCATCTGTTCAGGATCCAGAGATAGAAATCGAGGACTATTCAATCATCAGGAGGGATAGGAACCAGTATGGAGGTGGTGTCTGTGTGTATATACACAAAGATACCAAATTCAGCAACCGTACTGACCTTAACCATGACGAGATTGAAACTGTATGGATTGAAATCTTATTTGAAAGGGCAAAATCAGTACTAATAGGCACAATCTATAGACCACCAGAACAGACTGGTTTTTATGATACTCTGGATGTGTGCTTAGCTGGAGCTGAGGATGCGGAAAAAATTCTTATTGGGGATTGGAACACGGATATGCAACAAAAAAATGCACCCGTCTTCAAATCCTTCAATAGGTTTTGTGATCTGCACGGCCTCAGCCAACTAATCACCCAACCCACAAGGATATGTGAATCAACTCAGACTACCATTGACCTCATACTGACCTCTGACAAGTCCAAGATCTCCAGTAAAGGGGTTATAGCATGCGGGTTAAGTGATCATTACATGATATTCTGTACCCGCAAAAAGCTAAAACTAAAGGCTGGCTGTCACAAAACAGTCACATCTAGAGACCTCAAGACCTACTCTAGCGAGGCCTTTAACCTTGAACTGGAGAGTCTGGACTGGTCAGATGAACTCAATGGTACACTGGTTGAAGAAACTTGGCTTGGCTTCAAAACCAAATTTTCATCAATACTAAACAAAATGGCCCCCCTAAGAACCACCAGGGTAAAAAATCGCGCTGAGCCATGGATGCACACTGAAATACTGACCGCTATGAAAGCCAGAGACAAAAAATGCTCTGAGTTTCGTAAAAGTCAGTCAAAGCTTACCAAAAGCACGAGCAGTGAACTCCAAGACCACGTGACTGAACTCAAACTAGAAAGAAACAGACTAAGAAATGACGTAAACTCCATGATCAAAACTGCAAAAAAAAATTTCATCAATGACAAAACCGAGGAAAACAAAAATAAACCACGTGAACTTTGGAAATTACTCAACAATCAACTAGGCTGCAGTAAAAAACTCAAAACCAGGTTCTCAAACATAAACATAAAGACGGACAACACGCTCATCACAGACAAGCTGGATGTAGCCAATTACTTAAACACTTTCTTCACAAACATAGCCACAACACTGGTAAACAAACTACCCTCCCACTCAGGGCAGTATGGGGTAGAACACATAGTAGCATACTACATGAACCTAGGCGTCCACAAAGACGACTTCAAACTGGAAATAGTAACTACAGATGAGGTACTCAAAAAACTGAGCGCCCTCCAACCAAACAAGGCCACTGGCCATGACAACATCCCCTCCAAATTCCTCAGAGACTCAGCAGCAGCCATCACCCCAGTCATCACACACATAATAAACCTCTCCATAAAACAGGGACACGTCCCCAAGGACTTCAAAATTGCGAGAGTAACACCCCTGCACAAAAAGGGCAGCAAATTAGACCCGGGTAACTACCGCCCTGTTTCTATCCTTACATCCATCTCGAAAGTCATGGAAAAAATAGTATACGAACAGATCGAAAAATACCTCGCGGAAAAAAATCTAATCTACGAATTCCAATCTGGCTTCAGAACATCCCACTCCACTGACACATGCCTTCTCTACTTGAACGACCACATCAAACAAGAGGTGGACGCGGGCAAATACTGCGGCATGGTCATGCTGGACCTACAAAAGGCCTTCGACACTGTCAATCACACCATTCTGATTGACAAGCTAAAAGCAATTGGTTTTGATAGTTTATCAGTGAGCTGGATACAATCCTACCTGGAGGGGAGGGAACAGATGGTGGAAGTAAACGGTACCCTATCCCCCCCCCTCACAGTGAGCTGTGGTGTTCCACAAGGAAGCATACTAGGACCGCTACTATTCCTAATTTATGCAAATGACATGTCGTCAGCTTGTGACTGCAACTTGTTCCTGTTTGCGGACGACTCAGCCCTGCTGGTCTCTGACAAGAACAAGTTACAGGTTGAAAAAGCCCTCAGCTCGGAACTAGGCAAAATCTGCATATGGCTCGCCGACAACAAACTATCATTACACATGGGCAAAACAGAGTCCATTCTCTTCGGTTCAAATAACAAACTCAGCAAGACTGACGACTTCTCGGTTACAGTGGGTGACAATATTGTCACAAGGAAAGATGAAATTACCTACCTGGGTTCCATCCTAGAGGCTAATCTTTCCTGTGACAAAATGGCATCCAATGTAATAAAAAAAGTCAACCAACGAACGCGATTCTTGTACCGGATCTCCTCTCTGGTAAACAAGAATACCCTGAAGACTCTAGCAGGAGCACTCATTCAAGGGTACTACGACTATGCTTGCACCTCATGGTACCAAAGCACCTCAAAGGCACTAAAAAACAAATTACAAACATCTCAAAACAAGCTAGTCAGACTACTACTTGACCTGACTCCTAGAACCCACCTCACCCCTGCCCACTTTGACAACCTAGGATGGCTTAGAGTAGACGACAGAGTACAGCAACTTGCAATGGGCCTGGTCTACAAGATACACTACGCGACCAAGGTACCCATGTACATGTCAAAATACTTCCCAAAGGTCAGTGAATACCACGATCACAACACCAGAGGGAGCTCCACAAATCATGTAAAACCCAGATTCGGCTCAAACAAGGGACTAAACACGTTTCGCAATTATGCCACATCAATGTGGAACGCCCTGCCTAAAGCTGTAAAGGAATGTGAATCACTACCCACCTTCAAAAACACTCTCAAAAAACACCTACGTGAGACTGCAATTCGAAACTGGCCCCTACAAATGTCCTAACCTAGTTGTACAGTAAATGACCAAGTAAGGCTTTGTCAACATTCCAATGTACAGTGTAAAATGTGTGTGTGTCCCCTACCCAACCCCCCCCCCCACCACCTCCAATGTACAGCCCTCACCCAACCCACCCAACCCCACCCCACCAACCTCCTCCAATGTACAGTTTCTACGCCAAATGTATATACACTCCTTTTCTGGACACTTTTGTATCACAAACAGTACTGTATTTGCAAATCTGATATGTCATAAATGTATAGATGTAGCAGTACTGTCTATCTGTATGTCATGTATGTCATATATGTTATGATGAATTGAAAATGGGGGACCCTGGTGGAAACAAGACGAAAGTCTTTCTCTGGTCTGCATCCCCTTAACAATTGTATGTATTGAGATGTACTGTACTGTACCCATTCTGCAATCTGTTAATAAACTTTTCAATCAATCAATCAATAGACACGACACTCATCACTGTGTCCTTCATGAGAAGGTTGGTTGGTCTTCGCTGATGGAGAGGCACAACAAACACTGGTATTGTTAATATTTAAGGCCCTTATTGATAAGCTACCTCCTTATACTACATCATTATTGGAATGGAATTTTGAATGGAACCTGTTCTAGTGTCCGGCTGGTCCTTAATTAACTCAATCAGTGCCAGCTATTAGACAGGCCCCACTCTAGGAAGGCCAGCTTTTCATTCCAAGTTTTCACTTTGTGTCACGTTGTTTGTAGAGCTAAATCTATATTTTATATTATAGCTATGTATCCAATGTCATTGTCAATTGACAGTATGAACCTTCCGCTCAATATGCCATAAAGAAATATTTTTTTCATCAATACGTTCCCCTTTTATACCGTGATGAATATGAGTGTTATATCGGAATGATCTGGGATCATTCCTGCAAAGCTATTTATAAGGCGCTAAGCTAATAACGTTAAATCCATTGGCGTTTCGACCCTACACAAGCTAGAGTTAAAAATCCAAATGGATATGATCTGTATTATGTTCCACCATGAATGCATGAAAGGGGGGGGGGGGGGGGGAGTCGTTTCTGATTATTGATTACCAGTAATAGCATTAGTATTGAATGCTAAAAACGCTAATCAGCTGGATCGGTATGAAAACATTGCACAATCAAGCCAGAATTTACGTCAGATAGTCCTTACCTGTGGCCGGGAGTATTCCAAAAATAATATTCCAATTGTTTGATCGCCATCTGGTACATCCAATGTCGATTAGGGCCACAGGATAATCAATCACAGCATATGCATCGGATGTCCCGTAGACGTTTGGATGCGACTGATTGAACCTATAGCCTTGCCGTCTAGTAAAAATCTGCGCCCAGAGACTTACAGTATATAATATTACATGGATGGCCCCCATTGAGTTAAGGTTCCTTGAGTTTGCTCTGAACAGGGTAAATCTGCATTTTGCTATGATGCCTCCTAGCTCATGGAATGAACTCCAACAATCCTTAGAACTTGATCTCCAACCTTTGTCAATCTAGTTGTACGTGTTTAATAGATTTTTTTTTTATTATCCTTACTTTTGTCTTGCCTTGTTATTGTTGTGATTTTATATGCCTTTTATTTTCTGTATGTACACTCAACGTGACTGTAAATGAGGGAAACCTCAGTTGCCGTTCGAGTTTAAATAATGGTTTGAAATTAAATTAAATTAAATACTACTATATACATATTTTATTTTAAATAAACTTGTCCGATTATCCATTAGGAGAAAAGGCAATTCCTGAAGGGAATTAAGCATTGATGTTGAGATATATCAATTGATTACAAGAATACAAACACAAACATAATTTTACACAACTCACAGGATCAGAAATAATAATGATATATTCCAGTCTATAAATTGTAACATTGAAAAGAAATGATAAGTAGCTGAAAGTTAACAACAATGTATTACTAATGTATTGTTGCAGTGTTTAATGTTTAACCCTTTCACTACCACACTACCAAAGGGTTAACCCTTTCACTGCGACAATACAGAAGGTTAGCCATTTCACTGCCACACAACAACAGGTTAACCCTTTCACTGCCACACTACACAAGGTTAACCCTTTCACTGTCACACTACAGACGGTTGACCCTTTCACTACCACACACTACATATGGTTAACCGTCTGTAGTGTGGTAGTGAAAGGGTTAACCTCATGTAGTGTGGTAGTGAAAGGGTTAATGGAAGCCGCAGCTCCCATGGGCTGATGGAGGCTGACCTTCTCCCTCTCCCTCTCAGGTGTCCATCGCTGTGGGCCTGGCGGGATTCGCCTGCGTCCTCCTCATCGTGCTGTTTGTCCTCATCAACAAATATGGCCGACGCTCCAAATTCGGTATGAAAGGTAAGTGAACACAATGATGAACAGACAGATAGCCTGTAACAGCCTTGTTCTACGCTTTCTGACTGTTGCGTCACACAGCATAACTTGTACCTGTCAGCCGCTCTGCCCTTCAAAACCTTGCCTTGCTAAAATAAGTGCATGCGCACGGATGCACACGCACACACACACACACACACACACACACACACACACACACACACACACACACCACACACACACACACACACACACACACACACACACACACACACATACACATTATCTCGCTATCTCTCTCTCTCTCTCTCTCTCTCTCTCTCTCTCTCTCTCTCTCTCTCTCTCTCTCACACACACATACACACACACACGCTCTCTCCCTCTCTCTCTCTCTCTCTCTCTCTCTCTCTCTCTCTCTCTCTCTCTCTCTCTCTCTCTCTCTCTCTCTCTCTCTCTCTCTCTCTCTCTCTCTCTCTCTCTCTCTCTCTCTCTCTCTCTCTCTCTCTCGCTCTATCTCTCTCTCTCTATCATACATACATACACACACATACACACACTCTATCTCTCTCATAAACACACACATTATCTCTCTGTCTCTCTCTGTATCTCTCTCTGACTCACACACACACACACACACACACACACACACACACACACACACACACACACACACACACACACACAGACACAAACGTTATTTCTCTCTCTCACACTCACATTTTAGATGCTTTATTTATGTCCACATACATAAAAGGACATACACTCTAACAGTGCAATTAGCACACACACACACACACACACACACACACACACACACACACACACACACACACACACACACACACACACACACACACACACACACACACACACACACACACACACACACACACACACACACACACACACACACACACACACACACACACACACACACACACACACACACACACACACACACACACACACACACACACACACACACACACACACACACACACACACACAGAGACACACGCACGGACATTAGAGAGCATATAACACAGTGTGTGTGTTATATTGAGCTATCACAGATGGGATCCTGAATGAATTAGTTCTGTCGACTGTCGATCATACTGAGGAATTCAATGGGATTAAAATGGCTTTTGTGCGTGGTGAGCTTTGATTTTGGGTCCGGTCCAGGTTTCTGCTTATCTCACTGGCCCTGGCTGTGGAGGGGCCCCCGGCCTGCCTCTGCCTGCCTCGGCACCGGGGCCCTCCAGTGCCGGGTGGCAGTGGAGCAGCTGGGGGTCTGGTTCTGGATAAGTGTTTGGCAGCACAGGCTGAGCTGCAGTTCTTATCGGTAGTGTTGATACCGCTGGTTCCCAGGCGGCCCACCAGCATGTATATTGGCAGTTGGTGTTGTTTGGAGGTTTACAGGCATAAATAGTCGGGGTATCGCTCTCATGAAGACCGCAAGGGATTGGGATTCAAACCTAGAATTTGACTCGGTTTAACCAGATGTTCACTGTTGTTTTTGTTGTCGCTCCTCTTCCCTTTCCCTTGATTCCCTGGCAATTTATAGTATTGGTCCCAGTTGGTTTTTCATTCTGTTCGTTTGTTTCAGAGTGTGCTCTAATAGCAGGCTGCCACGCTCCCCTCCCCCACACGACTGTTCTTCATTTCCATTTTGTTAGCATAGTGTAAAGTAGCATTAGCCGCTGCCACCCCTTAATTAGCTACTTAGTAGGATTATAGTTAGTCACCTCTGTGAAGAATTCTCTGCCGTAATTACTTAGGGGTGGCAATTATTGCTTCACCCTAAAGCCTGGTATAATACATGGCGGGTCATATAGTTAATCTGCCTTCACAGAACCTGTTGGTTAGACATTTAAGCCTGGTTGTTGTCAGAACAGCTTGGTGACACAGTGCAATAGGCACGCTAGCTGTGAACAAGTGTAATGGGGGAGGCTAACACTTCAGGCCAGTAATAGGCACAGAGCTGGAGGAAGTGATTTGTGTGCAGAACAACAGGATCCTGTGTTATCCCTACTGGGTAGGGTGCAACAATTACTGTATTACTGCATGGCCACAGTAAAAGGCAAACCGCTACAGTATTGGCCACATTGCTTCCTTAACCGCTGTTTACTTTTCACCACTTTATTGTGTGTTTTCCTCTTTGTTTTCGGCTAAGTAAACTAGAGATGGGACGATTAATCAGGCCGATATTTTACATTTTGAGATAATCTCCATCCAATCGGTGGTGGCCAATAAATGGGCCGATGAACAGAACATTTCTGCAGACACATCTAAGACTTGAGCCGCAATATGTTTAACTGCCCACTCTTGATAACATAATCAATGTTTACTGTCTGCATCATTAGATTGAACCTGGTATTTTTGTGAGAAAATACAAATAACGTTAGTTGGGAATTGTAATGGCACCAAGCCTTCAACCAGCTAAACTACCGGTAAAAACGTTACCACCTCCAGCCCCCACCCCTAACGTTACCCCAGCCCCCACTCCTAACGTTACCCCCCCCAGCCCCCACTCCTAACGTTACTCCAGACAAGCCGGGGTTGTAAAACATTTATCAGACCGTTACTGCCATTAAATATATATTATAGTATAATGCAGTTCAATGACATCGCTGCTGACATATTGTATCCCGCTCTCCCTTAATACTAGTCACTTTCTGAAATAACTTGTATTTTTCTGTTTCATTAGAAAAATCGGTAGCACTTTATAATACATTTATAAGGTATTTGTAGATAATGAACTAATCATGAACAAACCATTTATATACATTCATAAATGATTATTAAATCATTTATAACTATATTTGTATAACATTTACAGATTAGTCATTATCAACATTGTTTGTACTTGATTTGTTCATCATTAAATAATGTTGTTTAATGTGTAGTAACACATTTGTAGATGCTTTGAAAAATGGATATGAAAAAACGACTATACTGTATCTCCATTTATTTTTCATGTTCAACAAATGATTTGTTAAGACATTCATAAAACATCTATAAATCATTTGCAGATGCTATTGTGTGCCCTAATATAAAGTGAAGCCTATTCATCATTAACAAATGCATAATCAGTTAATTATTTGTTTACTTTTTCATCATGTTACAAATGTTGTAGACAGCTTTCGGATACACCCTTCTTTGTGATATCAAACAGTGATAGAATTAGGACTAAAGATAAATGCAATTTTATTAACATATAAAATACATGTGCATGACATATAGTGTAACATGGGGGCACTAGGACCCAGGAGTACCCTGGCCAGGTATTGAAGAGTATCTAGAGAGGAAGTCTCACGCGAGTGAGACTTGACGTCACGTGTGTTGCCGTCTGTTTGAATGGAAGCACGATACATGCAGAACCAAGTTATCTGTGCTGCTCCTGCCCCACGCTTTTAATAAGGTATGAGCAGGTTAAACACCTTTTTTGTTGGTAAATCTATTCCATAATTTCCGACCTACAAACAACTCTTATATGTTGTGTAGACGTACTTGATGTGGTGGGCGCTAACGTTACATTTGTTCCTAATGTGTGCTCAGTATATTGCGGTATGTGATGATGACACGACACAAATAATTATTTGTATTTTCAGACTGTATAGGCGCTGATACAGCCTGAAAATACAAATAATTATTACTCTTGTGTGTCGTGTCATCATCACATACCGCAAAATATACTGAGCAGTGAGCACACATTAGGAACAAATGTAACGTTAGCATTCATACCTTATTAAAAGCGTGGGGCAGGAGCAACACGGATAACTTGGTTCTGCATGTATCGTGCTTCCAGACGGCAACACACGTGACGTCAAGTCTCACTCGTGTGAGACTTCCTCTCTAGATACTCTTCAATACCTGGCCAGGGTACTCCTGGGTCCTAGTGCCCCCCCATGTTACACTATATGTGATTGATTGATTGATTGATTGATTGATTGATTGATTGATTGATTGATTGATTGATTGATTGATTGATTGATTGATTGATTGATTGAAAACTTTATTAACAGATTGCAGAATGGGTACAATACAGTACAGCTCTATACACACAATACACACAATGTCATGCACATGTATTTTATATGTTAATAAAATTGCATTTATCTTTATGAGTTATAAATAATGTAGAACTAATCTGTAAATGTTATACAAATATAGTTATAAATGATTTAATAATCATTTATGAATGTATATAAATGGTTTGTTCATGATTAGTTCATTATCCACTAATGCGTTATAAATACTTTGTAAATGTTATACAAATATAGTTATAAATGATTTAATAGTCATTTATGAATGTATATAAATGGTTTGTTCATGATTAGTTCATTATTTACAAATACCTTATAAACGTATTATAACAGGGTGTTATTATAAAGTGCTACCGAATTTTCTTTTCAAATTAATTAAATAAAAAATATATATATATATAAAAACACATTGGCATTATATAAAAGCCATTGCTGCCCTGCTCTCTAAATGTCGGCATTGGCGTGGCCCATTGAAAAGGCCAGATCGGGACTAAAGTGAACATTACCATGAACATATGGTGGGTTGTCTAAAGTAAGCTTGTTGTTCATAAAACCCATGCTGTGTCAGCCCTAGTCCAGCTTGTTGCTACCCAGGCATTCACCTCTTTGCCATCTCTCAAATAGCCCTAGTAAGAGTATATGTTTCCAACTAAGTGCCGTGATTACGGTGCTACCGCGGCCTATGTTCTGTCTCGGTACAGTATGTGCATTTGCGCTAACCTATGCCTGTTAGAGTTGGAGAAGGTGAGGCAATTTGCGTTAAGTATAGCAGCTGCTTATTTTGTCCTGAAAGTGAGTGGTTGTAGGGACATAAAAATAATTTACTCGCAGAGCGCTGACGTCGGTGCAGGGCGCAGGATGGGCCCCAAGCTGGGAAACACAAAGGACTGATTTGTCTTTTTTTTGTTTTGTTTTTTTCCTTATCCCCCTCTCCCAGTCCTGTTGGAAGGCCCCGAAGAAGTCATTACCTTTGGATGGAAGCATATTGGATTTTCACTCCACTAAATCACCGTGGCTCTTTTGCTGTTGTAGTTTGATCACAGACTATTCTTGGGCATCCAATAAAACCCCTAATGTTTTTTCTTTTCTTTTTTCCCCTGGTTCTTTTAGCGGTGTTGGGGGGGGGGGGGGGGGGGGGGTCGGGATGGCGTGTACTACATTCAGTTGATTTACAGGCCATACAGGTTGTTCTGCCCAGTGGCTGCTTGTCTTTCGCAGCTGTGATTTATACCCAGTGTTCCAGTTTTCTGGTTGTGATTAGCAGCTGTGTGGAACAAACACGTTGATTTGATGGAGGACACAGGCACCATGTCTAACAAGTCGGCATCTCAGCAAGGATAAGGATAAGGATATGGATACATTGACATTTAGCCTTTTTTCCCCATTACATTTACAGTAAGTGTACTGAAGCCAGTCTCATTGAAATGGTTCTGGCACACCTAAATGCAATGGAACCCAAATTAATGTTATTAGCTACACCTACTGTATATGTTTACCCTGCATTTGGCGTGTCAAAATGGCAGCTGATCAGAAGAGATAGCAAGCTATCTTATCACAATATATTCTATTCACTATTTTATTTTCTTAAACAGATCTACATGAGGACATAAACTGGACTACATCCCTGGTGTAATTGCTATCCTTCTATCTTTCACCATAGCCTGACCTAATCAGAACAACTTTTTAAAGGACGGTCTCAAAACTGCCCACGAGCGGTCATGGTTTGCTTTGGAGAGCTGAGTTTCCGACTGGCAGGTCACTGGAAATAGCTTTAGGACGTACCATCCTCATTTTGGAGACGGGGGTCCTGGTAGCTAGGCCAAGCCATTGTGTTGTTAGTGGTGGGGCGGAAGGCTCACTGTGGGCAGATGCAGCTGCATAGAGAGGACTTCATTATGACATTGACACAAGTGCCATATCCCTTTGTCGCATGGCCACCAGGCGACCTCTATGGTGGAGACACACCCTCTGCTGCTGTCACTGTCTGGCTGAGTTGTTATCGCTATCAGTCAGGGCATGCACACACACACACACACACACACATACATACACATACATACATACATACATACATACATACATACATACATACATACATACATACAAACACACACACATACATACATACAAACACACACACACACACACACGCAGAGGGAGAGATACACACACAAACGCACACACATGGATATACATGCACACAAAGATTTACTACATACCTGTACACAGACTAAATGTGCACACACACAAAAACCAACACGTGCACGCATGCGCGCAAAACACAAGCGCACAAACGCCGCCGGCACACGCAAGACACACAAACAATGCAGGAGGATGGCTGCCCATCCATGATCCAGGCACGTCTGTCACCGGGGCTTACCCTCCTCTCCGCTACATTACCTGAATATAGCTGAGAGATGATCAGCACACACACACACACACACACACACACACACACACACACACACACACACACACACACACACACACACACACACACACACACACACACACACAAACACACACACACCACAGAGCCCAAGTATTTAATGCATGACTAGCTCTGTTGGCCTCTACAGGCGACCGTGGCTCACAGGAACGACTGAGAGCACAGCTGTTGAGCAAGGGAACAGGTCCACCGACGGACACGCACACATACATACAAACACACACACATACATACATACAAACACACACACACACACACACACACACACACACACACACACACACACACACACACACACACACACACACACACACACACACACACACACATACATACAAACACACACACACATACACACACACATACACGCACACGCACACGCACACACACACACACACACACACACACATATACATACAAACACACACACACATACACACACACATACACGCACACGCACACACACACACACACACACACACACACACACACACACACACACACACACACACACACACACACACATACAAACACACACACACACACGCACATACATACAAACACACACACACACATACATACAAACACACACGCACATACATACAAACACACACACACACATACATACAAACACACACACACGTGTCACACCGGCGCCTCCGGTCTTCGTTGCACAAATGGTGTTTACCCCCCCTCCTCCTTTGGTAGGACACCAGCCGCCTTAATTGGCTGTAAATCACGCGTCTCAAAGCCACTGGCAGATGGGGACGTCCAAGGAGATGGAAGCACTCTCTGTCTTTTTTTATTCATCAATTCATTTTTACAAGTGGTGCTTGTCATCTCTTCCCAGAAACGGGGGTTGGTTTTCCAGAAGTGAAGTTGGCCTGCGCTCCATTTAACGTTACCTCTGCTTTTAGTGAGAGTCTGAAAGGATGGAGGAGACTCTGGCCACGCAGCTCCCGTACTTCTCTTTACACCTGTTAGGAAGGAAGGGGAAAATAAAATAAAATAATAAACGAAACCTCCTAGAGCCATTTTACTTATTCATCCTCTTTAAATATGCACGACTGTCTTCCTTTGGATCCTGCCTGGTCGCTATTTCTAGGCTGGATATAGATATATAACCTATAGGTTCTGGCTAGTTTGGGATGATGCTTAACCTGCTGTTGTGTGGCAGTGAAAGGGTTAAGAACTATAATGCAAACCACTAGGTATGTCTGCCTGTCCACTCCTAACAGTTAAGTGCTGTTTCATAGTCCTCCTGTTTTTTTTTTATTGTTATAGTTCTATTCAGTAGAATGTCCAAAATGTCCTTTCTATAATGTTCGTTCAGTGGCTCAGGAGGTAGAGCGATCATCTGGTAATCGGAAGGTTTGATTCCTGCTCCTCCAGGGCAGCGTGTCGAAGTGTCCTTGAGCAAGACACTTAACCCCAAATTGCTCCCGATGAGCAGGCTGGCACCTTGCATGGTTGCCTCCGCCATCGGTGTGTGAATGTGTGAGTGAAAGGGTTAATGTGAGGAACAAAATTGTAAATCGCTTTCGTTAAAACGCTATTTAAATGCACCATTTACCATGTACCATTTATATGGCCGTTTCCTCAGTAGTTAATAGCCATTGTCTCTAGAATATTACTATACTTATTATAGTATGACTGTTACTGAGGAAGATTGACCATGAGACGTTAACATGATGGTTTGTTACAGTGAGTGATGGTGAACTATAGTGTCTAGTGAGAGAGAGAGAGAGAGAGAGAGAGAGAGAGAGAGAGAGAGAGAGAGAGAGAGAGAGAGAGAGAGAGAGAGAGAGAGAGAGAGAGAGAGAGAGAGAGAGAGAGAGAGAGAGAGAGAGAGAAAAAGATCGCGACTCACCAGCTAAGACAGAGTATTGCAAATCTACCTTGTTGTTGTTAAATTGACAGCAGAGCAGGCAGCAGGGCTTGATAAAGTATATATCCACTCCATGGCATTGTCCATTGTGCATAAAGTGTATAATCCGCTGTTGATGATGTATATCCAGACCACTGTCCACTGTCCAGACTGCATCTGATCCGCCATATAGCTTGTTAGCTGTTATCACCACAACAAGACAGTACTTGATTTCTTTGTCCATTTCCGCGTCGAACAGACTGCAAACTACCTGGCGTTCTATCGCCATGCTCTAAGACAAACTCTAACCTTAACCAACTTTGAAAGAGTGCCTAAGCTTAACCGTCGAAAGAACTTGCAGTCACGCTCTAAGACAAATAGCTCGCATCTCAGTCACAACAACACAACACCAAGCTAGAATTGGAACATATAAATTGGATTCGGTCAATCAGAGATCGTCTCCGCGAAATGCTGCTACGGAAAAAAAAACTGACGTCGGCCAATCAGAGAGCGTCTCCGCGAAATGCGGCTACGGAAATTCTTGGCGCTGCTGCCTAGACCGCTTCAAATCGTGCCCGGATTCCAACATAATAGTCATATTTCAACGCACAACGCGTTACGCACTGATTGGCTGCGACGGATACAGCGATCAAACAGTGACACGCACTCAGAGCGCTATTGCGTCTAGCCCGGGCCGAGAAATAAAAAAAAATAAAAAAAGTGAGTCACTTCCTGTTCAGGAAAACGAGTATTTTTTATTTTATATATTAACGTTATATTGTGCATTGGAAACACAAACATACTTAAAATGAGTAAATATTATTCATTTTAAACATGTTTATATTATTTATAGGGCTATAAAACAAAAAAGTTTCTTTTTCTTCTTCTCTGATTTAACAGGGGGGGCGGCGCCCTAGCGCCCCCCAGTGGCGGCCGCCACTGCTGTGTAGGTTTGTTTGCAGGGATATAGTTTACTGAATGTGTACAGTATGTTGGTTAGCAGGGATGTAGTTTACTGCATGTGTGTAGGTTGGTTAGCAGGGATGTAGTTTACTGAATGTGTACAGTATGTTGGTTAGCAGGGATGTAGTTTACTGCATGTGTACAGTAGGTTGGTTAGCAGGGATGTAGTTTACTGCATGTGTATAGGTTGGTTAGCAGGGATGTAGTTTACTGAATGTGTGTAGGTTGGTTAGCAGGGATGTAGTTTACTGCATCTGTGTAGGTTTGTTAGCAGGGATATAGTTTACTGAATGTGTACAGTATGTTGGTTAGCAGGGATGTAGTTTACTGCATGTGTGTAGGTTGGTTAGCAGGGATGTAGTTTACTGAATGTGTGTAGGTTGGTTAGCAGGGATGTAGTTTACTGAATGTGTGTAGGTTGGTTAGCAGGGATGTAGTTTACTGAATGTGTGTAGGTTGGTTAGCAGGGATGTTGACAGAATCAGGCTATAAGGCGACAATAATGTGGTCAAGAGGCATGGTTTCTATCTTCAGCCTTTAACTGGCGTGGTTTATTTATTCACATGGTATGAGCAGTAACACATGAGTCCTTCTCTGTGAGAGGTAGGTGGGGGAGAGAGAGATCGAGTAGGAGGAGACATCCCTATTTATACTCGCCACCTGGTGGTGTGACCTCTGACTTCAACAAGGGATGTAGTTTACTGAATGTGTGTAAGTTGGTTAGCAGGGATGTAGTTTTGTGAGTTTAGACTTTAACGTTATTGTCACCAACTGACAGAGAGAGATAATGTTCAACATGTAGATATACTGTATTATCTATTATTGTCGTCATCTGCACATTTGTTTTTATTCTAATTCCCAACTATACATGTTACATTGTGGAAGCTCTAGCTGTTGATTAATGTTCATGTATTTTTTTAAATGTACACACTGATCATTTCCCTCCAACTCAATGAACATTAGGGAATCGGGTCTAGACAGACACGTCTCGCAGAGTGGGTGGGTGGGTTGTTTGGGTTGGTGCAGCATGAATTACATTTGGACGAGTTACAAGTCGAGTTACATATCGCGCAGAAGTAACGTTATCTCTGTTACTTCCCAGTGATGCTATTGTTCAGGAGAGAGTGTTCAGAGCTGGTGGCGAGTAACAAAAAGAGGCCCCATATCCAGCTGGCTTTTCTCCCATTCCCCAATTTCTGTCATTATGCCAATTCCCCCATGGTCATTGTGCTGGGTGTAGAATGCCACATGCCTCATTCGATACATGTGGAGTCGCCAGCCGCTTCTTTTCACAGCTAGGGACTTCACCTGGAGAGCATTACACTATCATCCCCAGATCCCCTTCCTGCTGAACAGGTGCTCAGACTGACCAGTGGGCGTGGCTATTGCAATGACCAGGGCTCATACCCCCTCCCCGCGCACGAACATTGACAATTGTGTCTGCTGTGGCTTAGACCTCTACACTACCCAGTCACCCCCTGTGAGAGAACGTTAGTCTCGTCTGAAAAGGCTCAGTAGTGTGAGCCTCCCGCAGAGGCATTTTCAAATGTGTAGGTCTCATTTCCAGAAATGGTGTAGGCCCTTTTCACAGTTGCCATTCCAGGGTTCCATTCCATTTAGGTGTGCCACAGCCAATGCCCTGGTAGTGTGCATGCTGTCTCACTGCAATGGTTCTGGCACATCTAAATGGAACGTACCCTAATTCATGTTATTAACTACACCTATGTTTACCCTACATTGGAATGTCAAAATGGCCACTGTGAAAAGAGATAGATAGATAGATAGATAGATAGATAGATAGATAGATAGATAGATAGATAGATAGATAGATAGATAGACAGACAGACAGACAGACAGACAGACAGACAGACAGACAGACAGACAGACAGACAGACAGACAGACAGACAGACAGACAGACAGACAGACAGACAGACAGACAGACAGACAGACAGACAGACAGACAGACAGACAGACAGACAGACAGACAGACAGACAGACAGACAGACAGACAGACAGACAGACAGACAGACAGACAGACAGACAGACAGACAGACAGACAGACAGACAGACAGACAGACAGACAGACAGACAGACAGACAGACAGACAGACAGACAGACAGACAGACAGACAGACAGACAGACAGACAGACAGACAGACAGACAGACAGACAGACAGACAGACAGACAGACAGACAGACAGACAGACAGACAGACAGACAGACAGACAGACAGACAGACAGACAGACAGACAGACAGACAGACAGACAGACAGACAGACAGACAGACAGACAGACAGACAGACAGACAGACAGACAGACAGACAGACAGACAGACAGACAGACAGACAGATAGATAGATAGATAGATAGATAGATAGATAGGTGTTTACATTTTTATTTTGTTTCTATTTTATTTTATTTTATACATATATAGTTTTTGTTTTTGTTTTGCATATATATATATATATATTTTTTTTTTCTTTTCTTTTCTTTTCTTTTTTTATGTTTAAAATAGTACACTCATTTGAGTAGTGGAAAAGGGGTAGGATTAAATAAGTGTATACTTCTTCCTACTCCTTTTCGAACATGCAGATTGAGTTGTTTTTCTTTTTTGTTATTGTTTGTTGTATTCATTGCATGTTCGAAATAAAGACTTAAAAAAAAAAAAATAGACATAACAACCAGACCTGGAGTGCTGTATGCTCACTCCTACACTACGTGCCCATGTCAGAAACGTTTGTTTTATATTGGCAAATATAATGTAATGTATACATTTATGTAGGCTGCACTTACAATTTATTGAAGCTTTATTCAATGTAGTGTATAATTCATCATCTCAGGATTTAAACGTTCTACGTGTAGTAGCGGTTCGTGTTGGGTACCGAACTCTGTACTTTTAACTACAGAGTACCGATTCACGCTAGATCAATCGGTACCAAATTTCGGTACCTTTACATGTTTAGTATAAAGTACAAGAGTGTAATATACTAGACAAGAGGCAGCCTTTTCCACAAATATATATATATATATATATTACTGTCCCGTCTCTTGGGTCTTTGGAAATACCAGATGAGGTCACAGGAGGTTGATAATATTTACTGAGGATGGCCAGATAATAATAATGATATTTAAACATTTAAAAACACAATACATGATCATGCGATTTATTTTACGTGGTGTGTTACAACAATACATAACATAATGTTTTAAATAAATAACAATGTTGAAATTGAGAAGTTTGGACATATTCTTTTTTACAACTGAAATAGTATTTTTTGTTATTACAGAGAGTTAAGCACCGAAGTACGGAAGCCCTAAGAGGCCGTACATTCATACATTTTATTTGCTCCGTTTTCCTGTGATAACGAGTGAATTAAATTTGTTTTCTCGTGATAACGCGATCATTTTCTCAAGATCTCGAGAAAACGAAACGATAGTCTAGTATACTAAATCACTGCAGGAAACATCATTCAATGTCGCAATGTCAGAGGAGCAGGTAGCCCCGTTCGTGACTATGATGCACTCGGTGCATCACAGTCACGAAAGGGGCTAAGAAGGAGGATATTGATCACCGCGTCACATAGCTCTTCAATCAAGGCCTGACACAGGCTGAAATAGCTTTATGCCTTGCTGTTACAGATAATATATATACTAGGGCTGTCCCCGACTAAGGATTTGGATGGTCGACTATGATTGGCCAAAATTTGCCGTTAGTCGACTATTGGTCGACAAAAAAAATAAAATAACGATAAAAAATAAAATAAAATAAAAATGTATAAATATTTTATTTTTATTTTTATTTTTTATATTCGACTAAGAGGTTGGCCAGTCGACTACGGCTCCTTTCGACCGATTAGTCGACTAATCGACTAATAGGGGTCAGCCCTAATATATACACATTAATGTGCCTCAAAGTGCAATCAAAGTGCAATCAAAGTGAGCTCTCAAAGAGCACCTGGCTACGGGAGGCTGCAACACGAAACTGGCCCCTGTATGTCCAAACCCCTCCCACCCCCTCCTAATGTACAGTTTCCTCCCAATCGTATGTATATTTTCTGTTAGGATCTCTGTTTAACAGTACTGTATATTTGCATATCTTGTATGCCGCAAATGTAACAGTACTGTGTATACCTGTATGTCATGTACCAATAAATTAATCCGATTTAATTAGTTTTCTCGTGATAACGAGATAATTATCGCATTATCACGAGAAAACGGAGTAAATAAAATTTATGAATGTACGGCCTCTTAGGGCTTCCGTACCGAAGAAAGGTACCGTTGGGTACCGATACCGGATTCCAGGAACTGGTACTGGTACGGGTATCGGTTCAAATGTAAACGGTACACAACCCTAGTAGCAGTAAATTAATATTTCATAAACCTGTTTATTTGAAGCATGTGTTGGAACAATGACAAAAAACATTGACACAATGAAACAGTACATCATATGAGAAGCACTATAAGCAGCATCTATAGCAGGGGTTCTCAAACCCCTTTTGGCGACCCCACACTTAACTCATTGACCGCCACACTGTTTTTCCATCCATACTCCCTGGCGCCAGCGTTATTGACAATTTTCACGATGTTTGCGGACCCATCATATATTCTATAGCTATGGAGCGTTTTCTAAATTACAAAAGCATGTTTTATGATGGAGTTTGGTCAAATAGACGTAAAATAAACGTTACCTTTGTCAGCAGGTACTCCACTCTCGCTCCAAGTGTCTTGAATCAGAACAGGATTAATACATATATCGTTAGGTGGCCCTCATCCCTTCTTCTTCTTCTATAGTCTGATCGGGCCAGACTATACCACGGAGCCGAATAGGTTTCCTATAGTATGTTTATGATTTACGAGAAGAGTCCAACATAGTCTGGTGGAAACGCACCTTATCATCCATAATCATCATCCATATAATCCGTTTTGTCTCCTTCTTCATAATATCCAATAGTTCGATCGCCATTGCATTGCAGGTTACTATTGTGTGTTCGGGCCAGACTATACCACGGAGCCGAATAGGTTTCCTCATCGGCCGGTTTGACTATAGTATTTTTATGATTGACCAGAAGTGCTGAGTCCAACATAGTCTGGTGGAAACGCACCTTATCATCCATAATCATCATCCATATAATCCGTTTTGTCTTCTTCATAATATCCAATAGTTGGCTCTAGGTGATCGCCATTGTCGAACGTTAGATGACTGTAGTTTGCTCACTGCTGCCATGCCACTGCTGCCACTGCTGGGAGTACCCTAGTGATCCCTAGTGCTTTGGTTGTTCTCACTGAACTGGCCCATGCAGTTAATAAAGTAGGCGATACTGCCACCTGTCGGGATTCAATCGTCATTGCAGGTCCCAGGCACACTCACAAAGGCACACGCGAGTGTTTAGAATAAGAAAATAGAAAAAAGGAAAGAGGAACTAAAAACGAGATATCTCATTATTGGCGCTCAAGCGTTGGCTCTCAGAAACGAGATATCTCGTTATTGCCGCTCAATGAGTTAATGTATCGCACAATGTCAACGTGGAATTAAGGAATAACTAAATAAAAGCACAGGTTGTTGAACTTGATCATGCATATTAGAAAATGTTATTACAGTACTATGTTGTCAATACACATTTATAAAACAAGGCATATTTAGCCAAAATATGATATTTTCTTTTTTTTTTACTTGCCAATACTTGCCCACTGTCACCTACCCACGACCCCACTTTGGGTCGTGACCCGTAGTTTGAAAACCGTTGATCTATAGTCTAATGGTTTGACGCAGCTCAAGATCCCCTAGTCATGACATCTTTTTCCCTACACATATCCATAGCGTGCGCTCTCTCTCTCTCTCTCTCTCTCTCTCTCTCTCTCTCTCTCTCTCTCTCTCTCCCCCTGTGTAACCTGTCTGGAGAGAATGCATAGCCTTCAGTATTTGCTCCTGAGGTCCCTGCCCTCACCCCTGTGTACACACCCACGCCCATGGGACTGGTGGAGGAGCTGGGCTCTGCATTAAAGATAGAGAATGGCACCTCTATTTTTTATGAGAGCTCGTTAAAGTTTAAGGTCTAGAAAGTAATTGTTGTGTAATCACAACCAGGCCATTAATTATGCATGAAGGCAGCGTTCACACAGGAGAGATTGCGGAGGATGTATGCTGAGATCCCCTGCCGACATTGCACAGCCAGGCTCCCCGCCATCCCACTCAATCACACCCTCCGTCTCTCCGTCTTTCTCTCTCTCTCGCCCTATCTCTCTGTCTCCCCCCCCACCCTCTCTCTCTCTCTCTCTCTCTCTCTCTCTCTCTCTCTCTCTCTCTCTCTCTCCCCCTCTCTCCCTACATGCCATAGACTAATGGAGCTACCAAAGCGCTGAGGAGCAAACAATTAAAGCAGTTTGAATGAATTAAACAACAGTGTCTGATTGTGGGAACGCCTAATCTTTCACACGCGTCTCCGTACGTCTATCGCACAGTCCCTAGGTGTGGAGGGGGGGTGCGGCATCGGGACGAAGCATGCGCCGCGTTTATCTCTGCGAGACATCAAAATGGAGTCTGCGTCGGTTATATAGGTCGACGTGGCTCCACACGATTGCAATAGGCTCGGCTTTCATTAGAGATGCATGAGTAGGGGTTGCATATGGATGCCACCTGCGAGGCAGCAAGAGGTGAATTGTGAATGACAGGTCTGCGGGGCATGGATCCTCTATAAAGAATCCCCCCCTGCAACAGGTGTAGTAGCGGCTGGGTAGCAGCGCAGGCCGCATATACTGTAGAGCCGGGCCTTACGAAAGACTTGCCGCTGAGGCCGTTAGGGAAATGTCAAGGCCATCTGCGCTGCCCTAAGAGGGTGTGGAATGAAGACAGAATATATGTCACACTGCAATGATGGGTCATTATTGGCTCCTCTAAGGCAGCATTATTATGTCAATTTCATGGGTCACACTCTCGTGGGTCAACCCCACCCACCCCCTCTTCTCTGTGATACCGTAACACTTGATAACATGTATACAGTAAAAGTGTCTGGGGTTCAAACATGCGGGATAGGAATCGTGATACTCAGCGGCGTGTTGCTGGCTCTGATCAGACTTGACCAGATGGCGTAGGGCGTTTCTTTTTTAATTAATTAATTTTGTATACGTGTGTGGTATAATAACCCTGTACTAGCACCTTCACGGAAGCCATGCTTGTCCAACTGGCTCATACATCTATACACTGTATAAGCATAATTATTTCAGCGATCCCGTCCTCTGAAAGTTATCTCTGTTCCCAGCACTTTGAAATCCTTGCTGTAGGGAGTCGTCCTTACTCCACAACATTTATGGTTACATTTAAGCCTTTCATCGGAAACCTCATTAAAGGAATATCTAATTTAAGCGTTTGGTGCGACACTGCTCTGTTTCTCTGTTTGTGTTGCACGCCAGTTAGACTAACTCAGGAGGGAGATAAGCCCTCCTCTGCATCTATCTAGCCCAGGGGAGTGAGGCTGATGATGAGAGCAAAACAAACATCACCACCCTCACCACCACCACCACCAAATGGCTGAGCACAGGACGTTCCTGTGTAGATGGGGGTGGGGCATCATGTGGGAGAAGGGGCAGGCTCACCAGAGACTATTCAAGAGGTGGCTGCAGCTGTGCCATAGCTAATGGGCAAGCTGGCTTCCGTTTGCTAGCCTGCCAGACCGACTCTGCTGATTACAGTACTTTTGACTCACCTCTGCAATTGTTTTAATGAACAATCTCCCTGTGTCTGGTTGACTTTATTTGCCCATGAGAGGCGGAGGATTACCGAGCCCAGGGGCCCAGCGCTGACAGATGTGTAGCTGGATGACGGTAGGACAATTAATGAAGCGTGTAACGTATATGAGCCAACGGGTACGCATGAACGCAACACAACATTATCCTCTGTGAGGTTATGGCCTTCTCGTGAATGGAGGATGATATGTGGTGTATTATCTGTGTGGCTGTGTGTGTGCCCAGTGTTAACGAGGCCGTTTGCATATGACTTTAAATAAAATTCATGTTTTCACAAAGTAAGACAGTTCTTACATTCGAGTTCTGAGCATTTATACCTATAACCACCAAACACAGCCACACAGACCACTACATCTATATAATAATTTATACTTAGAACCACCAGACTACTATATCTATTGTGACAAGCCTTGTGGTGTTCAGGCTCGACACGGACCAAAACAACAAACGGACCACACAAGCACAATTTCAATAAACAGGTGATATTTATTGATCCAAAATACAAGTGCGATAGGCAATAGAGTAGTCAAAATACAGTCCACGGTCAAAACACGTTCCAGGCTCTCGTACAAAAAGGGAATGTTCAATACTCAAAGTTTGTCTGCCGGTCCAGGGTCAGTTTCACAGGTTGGTATCTCAGCCAGTCCAGGGTCCAGTACCACAAACACCTGGGATGTGGGTGATCACGTGGTGCACAGGTGTATTCAATCAGTCCCAATCAACTCCTCCATTCTCTCCTCTGCCTGTGGCAGTAGTATCTCACTTCCTCCACGTAACCAAGTGACGAGGGATATCTGCCACACTATATATGATCATTTATGCCTATAACCACCACCAGACCAATATATCTATATATGATCATTTATACCTATAATCACCAGACCTTTATATCTATATATGATCATTTATACCTAGAACCATCATATCACTATATCTATATATGATAATTTATACCTAGAACCACCAGACCACTATATATATATTTGATCATGTATATAACTGTAAGATGGCGCCGCAACGACCGGCTGCCTGTCTGTGCGCTCTGTCGAGACTGTGCTTACTTTTGTTAATATTTATAGTTTTAAGAGTTTTGTTTGTACCAACTGTAGGTGCATTTAATGTGTATGACCGTCAGTCACTCATAGACATTGGATTACGGGAAACTTACCAACTGGATTACTCTCTGGATCAGCTCTCTGAACCACAACAATGGCCTGTTGAGATCTTGAGAACATCAGGACCATACCTCGACCCACGGAACAAAGGATCCAGGCGACGAGGACGGAGAGCGGGTGTCCGTAACAGATTGAGAACCAGGCGACACCGAACGCCACTACCCAGTATATTGCTAGCCAATGTACAATCAATAGACAATAAACTAGACGACATCAGAGAAAGGATTCAATTCCAAAGAGACGTTCGAGATTGTAATGTTCTCTGCTTCATCGAGATGTGGTTGACGCCGGACGTTCCAGACCACGCTATCCAACCGGCCGAACACTTCTTCATCCACCGCAAGGATCGTACAGCAGAATCCGGCAAGCAGCGGGGAGGTGGAATAGCCTTCATGTTGAACAACAATTGGAGCGATCCAGGCAAGGTGAAGGAACTTTCGAACCACTGCTCCCCCAACCTGGAATATATATCCATCAAGTGTCGGCCCTTCTTTCTCCCGAGGGAGTTAACGTCGATCATCCTGGTCGGAGTGTATATTCCACCACAAGCTAACACAGGTGACGCGCTCTCGAAGCTCCACAACGAGGTAAATAAACTCCAGGCAGCTAATGTTGACACCGCCATTGTAGTAGTGGGCGATTTCAATAGCGCCAATCTGAGGAAAGTATTGCCAGACTTCTATCAGCATGTGACTTGTAATACCAGAGGCGG
The DNA here is from genome assembly GCF_963971535.1 of Notolepis coatsorum. Lineage (NCBI taxonomy): Eukaryota > Metazoa > Chordata > Actinopteri > Aulopiformes > Paralepididae > Notolepis > Notolepis coatsorum. The sequence goes on from NC_140184.1 coordinate 17,869,590, forward strand.
TAACATTTTAGACCACTGATACTTGTAATTCAAGTGTGGATACAAGACTCATTCTGCTAGTGGCTTCGGCAAGTCTGATCATGCGGCCATCTTGCTTTCTCCAAAGTATAAACAATATCTCAAGCGCGCCCCGGTACAGAAATGGTCTGTGGAGTCAGAGGAGACGCTACAGGCTGCGCTTGAATGCACAGACTGGAGTGTGTTCCGTGACAACACAGATAACATTAATGACTACACGGAGACAGTGCTGGACTTTGTTCGTACTTTGGTGGAAGAAACAATCCCCACTACCACAATAAGAGTTTACCCAAATCAAAAACCTTGTGTAGACAAATCCGTCCGTGAAGCTCTGAAAGCGCGCACCACAGCATACAACGCCGGGCTCGTGGCAGGCAACATGAATGACCACAAGGTGGCGAGATACAACGTAAAGGAGGACAGTAATAGAAACAAAACGGCGCTACACGAATAAAATTGAACTTCAGTTTGAACAGGCTGACTCCAGAGCTATGTGGCAGGGCCTCAAAACGATGACAGATTACAAAGGCACCTCCCTCAAACTGAACAGTGACATCTCCTTAGCAAATTATCTCAATACCTTTGTATATATGCGAGGTTTGAGGCTGGGAATAACAACACCAGCCTACAAGCCACGGCAATGGGGGGGGGGGGGGGGGGGGGGGGTCTGCTTATGGAGACTCAGTGTTCAGGGTAACAGAGCATGAGGTGAGGAGGACCTTTAAAAAAGTGAATATCAGGAAGGCAGCAGGACCGGACGGCATCCCCGGCCGCATCCTAAAAGTCTGTGCCGACCAACTGGCCCCGGTATTCACTGACATATTTAACCTGTCCTTAGAACAGGCTGTCATCCCCACCTGCCTGAAGAAGTCCACTATCATCCCTGTACCTAAAAAATCCAAGCCTGCTTGCCTCAACGACTACCGCCCTGTAGCTCTCACCTCCATAGCCATGAAGTGCTTTGAGAAGCTAGTAAAGGGCTACATCTGCTCCTCCCTCCCCATCAACCTGGACCCCCTGCAATTTGCATACCGCCCCAACAGGTCCACAGAGGACGCCATAGCCCATGTGCTGCACACAGCAGCATCACACCTGGACAAGAGGCAGGGGAACTATGTGAGAATGCTATTCATCGACTACAGCTCAGCATTCAATACCATAGTCCCCTCCAAACTCATAGCCAAGCTCAGGGACCTGGGCTTGAACTATGACGTCTGCCAGTGGGTCTTAGACTTCCTGACGGGCAGACCCCAGGTGGTGAGAGCAGGCAACTGCACCTCCTCATCCATCACCCTCAACATAGGGGCCCCCCAGGGCTGTGTTCTGAGTCCCCTCCTCTACTCCCTGTACACACATGACAACACAATCATCAAATTAGCTGACGACACAATAGTGGTGGGCCTGATCTCTGAAAACGACGAGAGGGCCTACCTGGAAGAGGTCAAGGTCCTGGCGGGATGGTGCCAGGAGAACAGCCTCTCACTGAACGTCAGCAAAACAAAGGAGATGATTGTGGACTTTAGGAGGTCGGGGGTCAGGGACTACAGCCCCCTCAGCATCGACGGGGCACCGGTTGAGAGAGTGAACAGTTTTAAGTACCTCGGAGCCCACATATCCGAGGACTTGACATGGACCACACACATTGACAGTGTTGTGAAGAAGGCACGACAACGCCTCTACTTCCTCAGGTGCCTAAGGAAGTTCCAAGACAGTCAGAAGATCCTTAAGAACTTCTACTCATGTACAATAGAGAGCATCCTGACTGGCAATATCACCTCCTGGTTTGGGAATAGCACCGCACAAGACCGAAGCAGACTACAGAGAGTGGCACGTTCAGCCGAACGCACAATTGGAGGGGGGCTTCCCACTCTCCAGAACATTTACAACAAGCGGTGCAGGGGTAAGGCTAAGAGAATTATTAAGGACTCCAGCCACCCAAACAACTGCCTCTTTGAACTGCTGCGGTCAGGCAAGCGATACCGGAGTCTCATGGCAAGCACAGAAAGACTCAGAAGAAGCTTCTATCCCCAGGCCATCAGGTTGCTCAACGAACAATAACACTATGCAACAACCATCAAATGCACTCACAACACACACATCCACACGCACACACTCACTTTAAACAAACAACACACTGCAGCACCCACTCTCCACACTTTAGAACACCTAAACACACTTTATATTTATTGGTAAAGGATTTGCACTACAACCCATACCTCAGTACACCTTACTGTAAATTGTACCTAAATTGTACCTCATCCCATTTCTGCTTTGCACTATATAAAAGCTCAGCAACGCCTATACTATCTAAGGAAGCTGAAGCAGGCTGGCCTGCCACGAAATCTCCTTGTCAACTTTTATCAATGTGCGGTTGAGAGTGTGCTGACCTACAGTGTGTCTGTGTGGTTTTCCAGCTGCACAAAGGCAGAGCAGGAGGCTCTACAGAGGGTGGTGAAGGCGGCAGGCAGGATCGTCGGGACTCCTCTACCAAACATCACCTCCGTCTTCACCTCCCGCTGCCTCCACCACTCCAAATGTATCATCAAGGACCAGTCTCACCCAGCACATCACCTCTTTCAGCTCCTTCCCTCAGGGAGGAGATACCGGTCCATACATGCCAAGAGTTCAAGATTTAAGAACAGCTTTTTCCCCCAAGCAGTCAGACTGTTAAACGCTCATTGACTGTCCCCTCATGTGCACCATGCACTTACCTGGATTTGATAATCACTGTTACCACTCATCATGCACTTTATTATTTAAAATATTCTGTTATGAACAGTGTTATATGTGTTATGTGTTCATGTATGTATATATTGTACTCCGGTCTGTGGGAGCTCCCCTGAAACACTGTGCAATGACAATTAAAAGTATATTCTTCTATTCTATTCTATAGTATTGTATATCAGTATATTGCATAGTATATTGTATATTGTATGGTAACTCAGTTACTCTATTCTG
>NC_140184.1:17877565-17922730 GCF_963971535.1 Notolepis coatsorum
ACCTCCTCCTCTACCTCATCTACCTCCCCCTCTACCTCTTCCTCTACCCCCTCATATACCTCCTCCTATATCTCCTCTACATCCTCCTATACCCCCTCATATACCTCCTCCTCTACCTCCTCCTCTACCCCCTCATATACCTCCTCCTCTACCTCCTCCTCTACCTCCTCTACCTCCTCCTCTACCTCCTCCTCTACCTCATCTACCTCCCCCTCTACCTCTTCCTCTACCCCCTCATATACCTCCTCCTATATCTCATCTACATCCTCCTATACCCCCTCATATACCCCCTCCTCTACCTCCTCCTCTACCCCCTCATCTACCTCCTCCTCTACCTCCTCCTCTACCCCCTCATATACCTCCTCCTCTACCTCCTCCTCTACCTCCTCTACCTCCTCCTCTACCCCCTCATCTACCTCCTCCTCTACCCCCTCCTCTACCTCCTCTACCTCCTCCTCTACCCCCTCATCTACCTCCTCCTCTACCCCCTCCTCTACCTCCTCTACCTCCTCCTCTACCCCCTCATCTACCTCCTCCTCTACCCCCTCCTCTACCTCCTCTACCTCCTCCTCTACCCCCTCCTCTACCTCCTCTACCTCCTCCTCTACCCCCTCATCTACTTTCTCCTCTACCCCCTCATCTACCTCCTCCTATACCTCATCTACCTCCTCTACCTCCCCCTATACCACCTCTATCTCATCTACCTCCTCCTCTATCTCGTCTACCTCCACCTCTACCCCCTGCTCTACCTCCTCTACCCCCTCTACCCCCTGATCTACCTCCCCCTCTACCTCCTCTACCCCCTGCTCTACCGCCTCTACCCCCTGTTATACCTCCTCCTCTACCTCATCTACCCCCTGTTCTACCTCCTCTACCCCCTGTTCTACCTCCTCCTTTACCTCATCTACCCCCTGTTCTACCTCCTCTACCCCCTGCTCTACCTCCTCCTCTACCTCCTCTACCCCCTGATCTACCTTCTCCTCTACCTCATCTACCCCCTGCTCTACCCCCTGCTCTGCCTCCTCCTCTACCTCCTCTACCCCCTCCTCTACCTCCTCTACCCCCTGCTCTACCTCCTCATCTACCACCTCCTCCACCTCCTCCTACACCTCCTCCTCGGCCCCAGTGACTTTAATCCTTCCTTGCCCAATGTTTTTCTGCTCCACTGGGGTTCAATTGTACCAATTATCCTTGTCAAGCTTGATAATTAGTGACAATTGTAGTAAGTAATTTACAAACTCAATGCTCGCCATTGAGCAAATGGTGCCAATTAACTTGAGATGCTAATTTGACCAGAAATGCGGAAAAGGAAGGATCTGACCCCCATTACCACCAGGGAGAGAGCCGGGCCAGGAAGCTGTCCCATGCCTGTCAGGCTCCTGCAGGGAGGGGAGGGGAGGGGAGGGGGAGGGGAGGGGAGGGGAGGGGAGGGGAGGGGAGGGGAGGGGAGGGGAGGGGAGGGGAGGGACTATGGGACTCCTAGTCTAGAGTCTAGTGCCGCAGTCTTTATTTCAACCACTGTAATTTAATTGTAATTGTCACTAAGAATACCATTCGGGATTGAATAGACTGAAATGAGGCGATATTCAAATATGAATGATAAAATTGCCATGTTATCACCACATCAAAGCAGACGTAAAATGCATACAATTGCTTTGTAATATCCATGTATTGCATCACAAAAAAAGCAACAATGTTTATATATTTTTAAATGTTTTATATTTTTTTATATTTAATTTTACATTCGATTTGATTTTTTTAATTTATTCTGACAGCCCTATTGTCTATCTAACTATTACTAGGTTATACGTATAAAGTATATAACCCCCAGTTAATCCCAGACTTTTATTTTAAAGTGGACGAGTGCAATTGTTTCCTGGTGGAGCACTTTTAGCACAGTTCCCATGGTACCAGGAGAAGTCAGTCATCTGACTAATCCTACTGTATCTGTAGGCAATAGTCTGTTTGTGGTACAGTTTGCCCTCCCAAAGAACTAAAGCCCTGCCCTCCTCTGCAGTCATTAGGCACATGTTGGACTGGCCCCTGAGAGCAGCATCCTTCATGATCAAACACAAGGAGCGCTCCGATCACATGTTGGACTGGCCCCTGAGAGCAGCACCCTTCATGATCAAACACAAGGAGCGCTCCGATCACATGTTGGACTGGCCCCTGAGAGCAGCATCCTTCATGATCAAACACAAGGAGCGCTCCGATCACATGTTGGACTGGCCCCTGAGAGCAACATCCTTCATGATCAAACACAAGGAGCGCTCCGATCACATGTTGGATGGACCCTGAGCAGCACCCTTCATGATCAAACACAAGGAGCGCTCCGATTGTGTCAGTCAGCTGTGCCTCCGAGGCCTCCGCCCCTATCAATGTAAACAGAACAGAGTAGTTGCATGGTGTTACAACCTTCTTTGATCCAGGGGTTGCTATAGTAATGACATCACTTATGAAACTAAACGAGAAGCTCTGCCAACCGCTTAGCAGTGTAAATACAAAGAGCTAGGATAGAGCTCTGTATGTGGTTACTACAACGACTGTAGCCCTGTAATAGTGTGCTAATTCTATCACTGTTCCATGCCACTCTAAGTTATTAATGCTCTTATTCTAGGCCATGCTGGAACAAGATGCCTCATGTGAGTTAAGTACTTCAGATCATCTTATACATGTTCTGTGGTTCTGTGCCGGAAGCTATATCAAACCATGTTAATGTAATATGCACCAGGATGCAAACAATCTTGCCAAGATTCATATGGCATATCATCACTATGCAATTAGATATTATGACACAAACATCTATAGGCTATCTGCACAATGTGTTCCACTCTGGTTTCCTTATTAGATCTGTTTCCAGAACAGTAGTCATAATAATCAAGAGGCACCCATTGGTACCAAACCTGGTCGGGGACATGGATATGCCTGTCTATCTCATGAAACTATAGCATTTATCTTTTTTTCCCTCCAATATACAAATACATTACATATATATTGATAGTTGATACATTGATTGATTGATTGAAAAGTTTATTAACAGATTGCAGAATGGGTACAGTACAGTACATCTCAATACATACAATTGTTAAGGGGATGCAGACCAGAGAAAGACTTTCGTCTTGTTTCCACCAGGGTCCCCCATTTTCAATTCATCATAACATATATGACATACATGACATACAGATAGACAGTACTGCTACATCTATACATTTATGACATATCAGATTTGCAAATACAGTACTGTTTGTGATACAAAAGTGTCCAGAAAAGGAGTGTATATACATTTGGCGTAGAAACTGTACATTGGAGGAGGTTGGTGGGGTGGGGTTGGGTGGGTTGGGTGAGGGCTGTACATTGGAGGTGGGGGGGGGGGGGGGGGGTTGGGTAGGGGACACACACACATTTTACACTGTACATTGGAATATTGACAAAGCCTTACTTGGTCATTTACTGTACAACTAGGTTAGGACATTTGTAGGGGCCAGTTTCGAATTGCAGTCTCACGTAGGTGTTTTTTGAGAGTGTTTTTGAAGGTGGGTAGTGATTCACATTCCTTTACAGCTTTAGGCAGGGCGTTCCACATTGATGTGGCATAATTGCGAAACGTGTTTAGTCCCTTGTTTGAGCCGAATCTGGGTTTTACATGATTTGTGGAGCTCCCTCTGGTGTTGTGATCGTGGTATTCACTGACCTTTGGGAAGTATTTTGACATGTACATGGGTACCTTGGTCGCGTAGTGTATCTTGTAGACCAGGCCCATTGCAAGTTGCTGTACTCTGTCGTCTACTCTAAGCATACATACATTTTAATATTTTGGAGAACACAAGACCCCCCTCCCTCCTTTCCTCCCACCACACTCTCCATCTCATTTACTACACCATCCCACTCCAATCCACCCCATACAGACTAAAATGCATAAACACACACACACACACACACACATATATATATTAGTGCTGTCAATAGATTACAAAAAATTACTAATTAATCTCACAATTTTCTGTAATTAATCTAGATTAATCTAGATTAAAAATAGCATTTTTCTACTTAAGACTGAAGCTTGTAACAGATATTTACTTGAGTAAAATCATGGAATTAATGTAAAATCAACACAAATAAAGTATATTTAGATTCAAATACTATTTTAATAGCTTTCTTTGAATACAGTTTCTCTCCTGTGAAATACAAATGTTCAACAAAACCATCAACATTGACTCAGCTAGACCTCTTTCTTATATTCGAGGCGCTAAGATTGAAGATTTTTCACTCCATAGATTAATCTAGATTAATTTATTTTAATGCTTTAAATCATTTAAATTAATCTCCAAAGTTAAAGCATTCATTTTGACAGCCCTAATATATATATATATATACCGATATACCGATATTGTCCAACTCTTCATTTCCGGTACCGATATCAACCGATACCGATATATGCAGGGTCCCCCCCCCCCCCCCCCCCCCCCCCAAAAAACTTAATAATTTCAGGTAATTAACATTACATATCTCTTGTCGTGTAATTACCACAACATTATGCATACTTTGACAATAAATAAAATAATAGTTTGTTCTTACTTGCTTGCCTGGGTAAATAAAGGTTAAAAAAAATTCTCTAAAAAAAATATATATATATATATATATTTTTTTTTAAAACCGATACCGATATTTTCCGATATCACATTTTTATGCCAATTTCGGCCGATAATATCGGTAGGCCGATAATATCGGACATCCCTAGTATTTACATCCAAATCAGGTGAACAGTGTAGGAATTACAGCAGTTTCTCAATGTGCCCCCCCCCCCCCCCCCCCTTTTTTTTAAGGGACCAAAAGTAATTGGACAAACTAACAATCAATCAAATTGTCACTTTAATACTTGGTTGCAAGTCCTCTGATCCATAGACATCACCAGACGCTGGGTTTCGTCCCTGGTGATACTCTGCCAGGCCTCTACTGCTTCAGTTCCTGCTTTTTATTGGGGCATTTTCCCTTCAATTGTGTCGTGCATGCTCAATTGGATTCAGGTCAGGTGATTGACTTGGCCATCGCATTACATTCCACTTCTTTGCATTAAAAACTCTTTGGTTGTTTTCGCAGTATGCTTTGTCCATTGCCCTGTGAAGCGCCGTCCAATAAGTTCTGAAGCATTTGGCTGAATATTAGCAGATAATATCCAAATTCATCCTGCTGCTTTTGTCAGCAGTCACATCATCAATAAATACAAGGGAACAAAACACATTAGGAAAATGACATATTCAGACATTAACCTCTTAAGCCCGATGGGTCCGGTACCGGACCCAAGCCATAAATCCATCTCTACAGACTGTATGAGTAAAAGTTTAATAAAAAGACCCTAACCATGTCACAACAGCAGTCATAGTGTATATTTTCAGCAATACGTTTGTTTACCTATAGGTTAAAGTGTTATTAGTGAACTATTCGTTTTTTAAATGCATTCATTTACAAGCGATTATCCGCTTGAATCCGTGCCGCAATTATGTTTGTAGTCATATTTGGAGATGAGACCTTTAGCCTTGAATGAGCGTTTAAATTTAGAAAAACGACATTACCCAGCTCATGCCAGTTTCCTGCAAGCAAATTACTTGTGGATCTCTCTACTGGCCTGGAGTCAGCACATTCTACTGGCCTGGAGTCAGCACACTCTACCAGAGCTGCAGCTCTCTACTGGCCTGGAGTGAGCACACTCTACCAGAGCTGCAGCTCTCTACTGGCCTGGAGTCAGCACACTCTACCAGAGCTGCAGCTCTCTACTGGCCTGGAGTCAGCACACTCTACTGGCCTGGAGTCAGCACACTCTACCAGAGCTGCAGCTCTCTACTGGCCTGGAGTCAGCACACTCTACTGGCCTGGAGTGAGCACACTCTACCAGAGCTGCAGCTCTCTACTGGCCTGGAGTCAGCACACTCTACCAGAGCTGCAGCTCTCTACTGGCCTGGAGTCAGCACACTCTACCAGAGCTGCAGCTCTCTACTGGCCTGGAGTCAGCACACTCTACCAGAGCTGCAGCTCTCTACTGGCCTGGAGGCGTGAATACTTTACCCAAGGCAGTTGTCCTTCTGCGTTCAATTTGCGCAGCCTGATTGGTCTCTCTAACTATCACTCAACTTCCTCCCATTTCCTCAGCGCCCAATCGCGTTAGCCCTACTACTCGCTCAATATCACTTCAGTTCCACAGCCCCATTTCCTCGTATTGTTGCTCCGCCGTAACTAAAACTAACTATCACTCAACTTCCTCCCATTTCCTCGTATTGTTGCTCCTCCGCCGTGCATCATATACTAAAACTAACTATCACTCAATTTAACTGGAATATGTTGTTTCTTTACACATATGTTGGATTATGTAATTGGTTTGTCATGACAAACCAATAAAAAATCGCGAATTTTACTATCACTCAAGCGGCGTATTGTTTTCGCCTCTCTATTAACCCTTTCCTCGCCAAAAACGTCGTACAACGGGTTTCAAGTTTATGCGAATTCTGCCAATAACGGCATATGACGTGATTCTGATAATAATTTCATATTTTCGCCATGGTATTCATATTTCACTCACGGAGCCTTGTCAGATGCTGCGGGACTCAGCACAACTCTGCAACGCTTCAATACTGTCACCTGGTGGCTGATCGGCGAGTTGCCAAACCGGAAATGCCCGTTGCAGCTCGGTCCGTCCCCTAATTCCGTCCGGCCACTCGTTTATCGTCGCGGGACTCAATACACACACCGTGGATATGGATCTTTGCCATAACTCAATAATCTACATGATTTGGGCGTGTATTAGTAATATACAAACCGGAAATGGATCGCCTAGATCCCCACCACATAACTGGGATCTGTTTGCTCGACTCTCATCGCCCAACGGTACGAGGAGACTGACGTGAGTTTCAGCGTTTTTGTTTATCATTTTCGATACAAACTGCTTTGATCAATATATCACCCATACTACATGAAGCATCTAACGACTATCACGGAATTATAAGCGACCCCCCCCCCCCTCTGTTCACCCGCGCATGATCAGTCATAACCCTTAGGACCATGTACAGTTGAAATTTTTTATATAGCGTCGATCGGTATCAAACTGCATTTGATGATCTAATATATGCATTTGTGCCTATATCTCACGTTCTGGGAAATACTGCAGAAAACGATAAAAACATATTTATATTCTAGACGGTATTTTCATATGAATGTGTGAATGAAAAAGTAAAACGTTCCTACATCCTGAATGATAGGTAATCGATGTTGAATGGGCCATAGTAATGTCAATTTAGCAATACAATTTAAAAAGTTATAGCCCTGCAAAGAAGGTGAACATCTCCATAGACTTACAGTACTGGCAGAGATCAAACAGCGATGGATATAAGCGTGGCAGAGAATGGGTTAACGTAATGCGCTATTCATATCAATCGACATCATATATATAAATAACGTATTGTTTTCATCTCTCACATCAATATAAATAACATATTGTTTTCATCTCTCTATTAACGTAACATTAATAGCCTCCTCCAATGTACAGTTTCTACGTCAAATCTATTCATATCAATCGACATCACATCAACCCAGCCTCCTCCAATGTACAGTTTCTACGTCAAATGTATATACACTCTTTTTCTGGACACTTTTTGTATCACAAACAGTACTGTATTTGCAAATCTGGTATGTCATAAATGTATAGATGTAGCAGTACTGTCTATCTGTATGTCGTGTGTGTTATGATGAATTGAAAATGGGGGACCCTGATGTAAACAAGACGAAAGTCTTTCTCTGGTCTGCATCCCCTTAACAATTGTATGTATTGAGCTGTACTGTACTGTACCCATTCTGCAATCTGTTAATTTTAACTTTTCAATCAATCAATCAATATAAATAACGTATTGTTTTCATCTCTATATTAACGTTAGGCTGTAAAAATCTGTTCTATAGGCTCTATTTAGTCTAGTTTATTAGCCATAAAGCATTTCAAAATACTTTGATTAGTCTACATCAATAGCACATTGTCAAGGTTGACAGAATAAAGTCTATATCAAGGAATACTACGGCGCTTGAGTGATAGTAAAATTTGCGATTCTTTTATTGGTTTGTCATGACAAACCAATTACATAATCCAACATATGTGTAAAGAAACAACATATTCCAGTTAAATTGAGTGGTAGTTCGTTTTAGTATATGATGCACGGCGGAGGAGCAACAATATGAGGAAATGGGGCTGTGGAACTGAAGTGATATTGAGCGAGTAGTAGGGCTAACGCGATTGGGCGCTGAGGAAATGGGAGGAAGTTGAGTGATAGTTAGAGAGGCCAATTAGGGCACGCAAACCGAACGCGGAAGGACAACTGCCTTGGGTAAAGTATTCACGCGGCCTGGAGTCAGCACACTCTACCAGAGCTACAGCTCTCTACTGGCCTGGAGTCAGCACACTCTACTGGCCTGGAGTCAGCACACTCTACTGGCCTGGAGTCTGCACTGCACTGCACGGTCTTGTGCAGTGCTATTCCCAAACCAGGAGGTGATGTTGCCAGTCAGGATGCTCTCGATTGTACATGAGTAGAAGTTCCTAAGGATCTTCTGACTGACTTGGGACTTCCTTAGGCGCCTGAGGAAGTAGAGGCGTTGTCGTGCCTTCTTCACAACACTGTCAATGTGTGTGGTCCATGTCAAGTCCTCGGATATGTGGGCTCCGAGGTACTTGAAACTGTTCACTCTCTCAACCGGTGCCCCGTCGATGCTGAGGGGGCTGTAGTCCTTGACCCCCGACCTCCTGAAGTCCACAATCATCTCCTTTGTTTTGCTGATGTTCAGGGAGAGGCAGTTCTCCTGACACCACTGTGACAGATTCTCTACCTCTTCCAGGTAGGCCCTCTCGTCGTTGGCAGAGATCAGGCCCACCACTACTGTGTCATCAGCAAATTTGATGATTGTGTTGTTGTTCCGCTGTGCCACGCAGTCATGTGTGTACAGGGAGTAGAGGAGGGGGCTCAGAAGACAGCCCTGGGGGGCCCCTATGTTGAGCGTGATGGATGAGGAGGTGCAGTTGCCTGCTCTTACCACCTGGGGGTCTGCCCGTCAGGAAGTCCAAGACCCACTGGCAGAGGTCATAGTTCAAGCCCAGGTCCCTGAGCTTGGCTATGAGTTTGGAGGGAACTATGGTATTGAATTCTGAGCTGTAGTCAATGAACAGCATTCTCACATAGTTCCCCTGCCTCTTGTCCAGGTGTGATGCTGCTGTGTGCAGCACATGGGCTATGGCATCCTCTGTGGATCTGTTAGGGCGGTATGCAAATTGCAGGGGGTCCAGGTTGATGGGGAGGGAGGAACAGATGTAGCCCTTCACTAGCTTCTCAAAGCACTTCATGGCTATGGAGGTGAGGGCTACAGGGCGGTAGTCGTTGAGGCAAGCGGGCGTAGATTTTTTGGGTACAGGGATGATGGTGGACTTCTTCAGACAGGTGGGGATGACAGCCTGTTCTAAGGACAGGTTAAAGATGTCAGTGAATACCGGGGCCAGTTGGTCGGCACAGACTTTTAGGACGCGGCCGGGGATGCCGTCCGGTCCTGCTGCCTTCCTGATATTCACTTTTTTAAAGGTCCGCCTCACCTCATGCTCTGTTACCCTGAACACTGAGTCTCCATCAGCAGACCCCCCCCCATTGCCGTGGCTTGTAGGCTGGTGTTGTTATTCACAGCCTCAAACCTTGCATAGAAGGTATTGAGATCATTTGCTAAGGAGATGTCACTGTTCAGTTTGAGGGAGGTGCCTTTGTAATCTGTCATTGGTCTGAGGCCCTGCCACATACCTCTAGAGTCAGCCTGTTCAAACTGAAGTTCAACTTTATCCCTGTAACGCCGTTTTGCCTCTATTACTGCTCTCCTGACGTTGTATCTTGCCATCTTGTGTTCTTCCATGTTGCCTGTCGCCAGCCCGGTGTTGTAGGCTGAGGTGCGCACTTTCAGAGCCTCACGGACGGATTTATCTACCCAAGGCTTTTGATTTGGGTAGATTCTAATTGTGGTAGAGGGGATTGTTTCTTCTACCAGAGTACAGACAAAGTCAAGCACCGTTTCAGTGTATTCGTTAATATTGGCTGTGTTATCACGGAATACACTCCAGTCTGTGCATTCAAGTGCAGCTTGGAGTGTCTCCTCTGACGTCACAGTCCAACGCTTAACCTCTCGCGATACTACCGGCGTTCGCTTGAGACTTTGTTTATACTTTGGCAAAAGAAAGATGGTGGCGTGGTCCGATTTACCGAATGGACTAAGAGCCTGTGACTTGTACCCATTCTTAAATTACGAGTATACATGGTGCTGGCCTGGAGTCAGCACACTCTACCAGAGCTACAGCTCTCTACTGGCCTGGAGTCAGCACACTCTACCAGAGCTACAGCTCTCTACTGGCCTGGAGTCAGCACACTCTACCAGAGCTACAGCTCTCTACTGGCCTGGAGTCAGCACACTCTACTGGCCTGGAGTCAGCACACTCTACTGGCCTGGAGTCAGCACACTCTACTGGCCTGGAGTCAGCTCACTCTACTGGCCTGGAGTCAGCTCACTCTACTGGCCTGGAGTCAGCACACTCTACTGGCCTGGAGTCAGCTCACTCTACTGGCCTGGAGTCAGCACACTCTACTGGCCTGGAGTCAGCACACTCTACTGGCCTGGAGTCAGCACACTCTACCAGAGCTGCAGCTCTCTACAAGGATCCAATCCACATTTGTCACTTTTATGTTTATATTTTTTTATCTGTACATTTTTTACCCTTTATGTTATTTGCACTTTCGAAAAACCGAAAAACGCTGACTTCACTTTAAAAAATGAATCCATGTACATCACTGTCATGCCTAGTCATGCTTGCATCAGCAAGAATTGCACTAGACTTTTACCATCACACTTTGAAAATCGCTCATCCTCTAGACATGTGTGTCAGCGATAACATTCTCTCTGCCTGGCAAATGCACTATTGTTGTGAAAGTTGTGTGCCTGGCAAATCAGACTCCACACGGAACATTCTCTGATTGGCCATTTTGAACTTCGACAGGAACGCGAGCAGATTGTGATCTGTATAAACAACCACATCACCTCCAGCGCTGGAGACATAGATCTCAAAATGTTGCTCTGCCAGGACAAGAGCTAGTGCCTCTTTATCTATGGTGGAATACAGCCCGGAGTACCACACTGCAATAAAACAGCCCCAACACCCACATCACAGGCATCCACTGACAGAGAACATTCAGGAGCAACTACTGTAGCACTGGTTCAGTAGACAGGATAGATTTAACCAAGTGAAACACTTTTTGACCAGCTGACCACACAAAATAGACTCCCTTTTTCAACGACCGAGTCAATGGTGCTGTAACAGCAGCAAAGTTAGGTACAAACCTTCTATCGAAGCCACACATTCTCAACATGCACATCAACTGCATCTTTGTCTTGGAAACAGGGACATCGAAAATGGCCCACCTGATGTGCCTACTGTAGGTATGTGACCTGACTTTCCCAATATCACACCTCTGGGCTAGTTGACTACCAATCCTGAAACCTTCACCTGCTCAAACAGTTTCCTAATGTGATTCACACCTCGCTCTGCACTGCTCTGTGAGGAGTAGTGTTGGAGGGATGCATGCCACGCTGACCTGGATGATAGTGGAACAGAGGATGGCATGTAGCCTGGTAACTTTTTTGTTTAATATCTGGAAGAGTGGGAAACCAGAGGGTTTGCACTCACTATCTGTTTTGTTCTTATGGACTGATTATTATGTATTCTATGGTTGGAGAATTTTTGTGATATTTGACTTATGAATATCGAGTGATTGTTTTGTTTGTTGTGAAGTTTTCTTGTGAGTACTTCAATGTTTGTGGTTTTATATTTGTATTAAAACAATTTGTGTTTGTATTTTAAATGGACCCCAGGAAGAGTAGTCTCACCTTGGTGTAGGGGTAGGCAATTAAGTTTGGCCGAGGGCCACGTTTTTTCCAAGCCATTGTATGGGGGGCCAGAAAAAAAACAATGGCTAATTTAATATATTGATAGTGAAAAATGTTTAACTCTGTGACAGACGACCTTATAACTAAGACATACATTTGTGGCAGAGGCAGAGAATGGACTAAATAAACTAGCTGCATAGGTGGCATAATACACTGTAAACGACATACACATTTGCACTGAACATTATACCTTTGTCTTTTTGCCATTTTATTATAAAACCAGAGACAAGCGCCTCTCTCTTATCGGTCTATCTTACATTACGCGCAACCAATGCGTCTATCTGACAGCCCTTTCTGTGGAGCGCACTGGACTATTGAGTAACAATTTACTCCTTATTGGACAACAACCTATCAGACACCCTGGTTGGGAAAAGAAAGGCATACACACATTGGGGGATATCTTCGATGACTCTGGTCTCTGCTGTTTTCAAGATATATCCAACAAATTTGACCTCCCCAAATCCTCCTTTTTCTTCTATTTACAAATAAGAGCAGCTCTGAAGGCTCACGGCGTCCCATGGGATGCTCCACTTGAGCACCACAGGTTTCACAAATTATTTTATGACAAGGAGACGTCGAGAGGCTTCGTCTCTGACTTTTATCGCCACTTACTTACGTCCTCATATAAGGTCCTTCCCCTAGACACGGTTTGGAGGAAAGATATCCCAGAGCTGGAGGTAGATTTTGATTGGGATGCAGTCTGGGAAAATGTTCGACTATCATCACGCAACCCAGATCACCAACAGATTAATCTTAACTTTGTTCATAGGACTTACCTGACCCCTAGACGATTGAACCTAATGGGTCTCAGACATGACTCTCGATGCTCCTTGTGTTGAAACGGTGCTATTGGTACATATATGCATATGTATTGGGAATGCCCTCCTGTTGAGACCTTCTGGGAAAATGTTACCACTCAATTATTAGAGATTTTATCTCTGACCATACCGACACTGCCTTCTGTACTGCTGTTGAATGATGTTTCTCAGTTATCAACCTCTGTACATGTAAAGAGACTAATTTTGGCAGGTTCTACAGCTGCCAAAAAGTTGATAGCGTCACACTGGATTCAACCGGATAAAATGTGCCCGAAGGTATGGATTCTCACCTATCTCAATGTGATTTATCTAGAGATATCTACTGTGCGGGTCTTAGATGTTACTGAAGCCAGCATCGCAGTCTGGATGGCTGTGGTGGATAAGATAAAGGAACGCATATAAATTTGTAGTTTTCTGGTGTTGAATGAAGTAGTGGATGTATAGCCCACGTTGGGGTCCCGAGGGGGGGGGGGGGGGGGGGGGCGAGCGAGTGTCCATGTATTGTATTTATGTCTTTTAGTCTATTTTCATTCTGATTTAATTACCGGACTGTCATTATTGTTATTATTATTTCTGTTATTGTCCTGTGAGTTATTGTTGCTTATTACTGTTACTGTATTGTTTGTCTTGTTTCATGTAAAAAAAGGGAAAATAAAACATTTGATAAAAAAAAGAGAAACAATAGGAATTTTCCATTGGTTCTCCCAGTCCACGTGACCATTTCTATCATTTCCATTGGCTATAGTGACAGACATACATATATGATAAATGGATAGATACAGCGGATTAGATGCAGTCCAGGGAAAACAACCAATCTAGATATTTCAAAATTCTATGCTTTACATCCGCGCATTCTCTGAGAGATGCACAACATTTTGAGATGACAATCGATTCCGATACAATAAAGCAAGTCTTTATCACAAACAAATCCAAAGATTTTAATGTTTTACAAAACATGTCTAGTGTTGCGCCCGGCTTTAGAGGGTTAAAAGCCTAATTGTATTTTTTATTTAGTTAATAAATGTCTTGTTGTAATTCCTTATATATCTAATGTAGCGCATTTTCTTGAAGCAGATTCAGCTTTTTTTGCTCTGATTTGACTTCAGTTTAATTGCATTGTTACTGTTCACATGTGTGGTGCCGTCACAGTCATATATAAGTAAAGATAAAGTTTGAATGACTGAACTGGTGTTTTAATTTCACACCACACATGTGGTGTGGCTTGTTTGTTATTTCAGCACCAGGCGCTGTCCACCGACTTTTTTCATGTTGAGCAAGCGCTACATTGCACCTCGCTGCCTATACCTGTTATTCACTCTCAACATGGATACAACAAAGTATAATAATAAGCATTCTTTAGGTGGTGGTAGTTTCTCTATTTGGAAATTATAGCTAACATATAGCCTAGCCTAGTTAATCAAAAAAAAAAAAAAAAAAAAAAAAAAAAAAAATATATATATATATATATATATATATATATATATATATATATATATATATATATTATTTTTTTTAATAATCTGAGGGGCCAGATATTATTGCTGGTGGGCCAATTTCGGCCCGTGGGCCACCTATTGCCGACGTGTGGGGACTAATGGGAATCCACAATAAAAACAATAAAACATGGTCAGACCAGGAAAAACTACAACATATCATCCAAGTACAATTATGTGACATTGTTACCTAATCCTGAGGTTACCAAGTTCATTAACCTTTGAAAGGTGCGTTTTTCATTCCAAAAGGGATAACTTCACACCTATATAAACACTCAGGTGTAACAAATATATTTGGCCCTCCCAGTCAACAGTACCTGCCAATCAGTGGAGGCTGCTGACCAAATTTTTAGGTGAAGCACAAATTATTATATTATATTAAATTATATTTTTTAAACATCCCCAACGCTGCAACACCCCCATTTCTCCCAGGTGTCAGGCTCCTCATTCGCTTCCATTCATTTTGGGGACCATGTTTAAATATCATCCTTCTGAAGTATAAACAAACTATACTGCTGTGACGATTTCAATAAAACAGACCTTTCTGAGTCAATGGTATGCAGTGGTGTTGCGCAATATGTCGGGGCCCCCCCGCAGGGCAGACCACTCCCCTAAATCAAACCAAGCAGACCATGGCTCGGCGGCCCGATCAAACCATGCAGACCATGGCTCGGCGGCCCGATCAAACCAAGCAGACCATGGCTCGGCGGCCCGATCAAACCAAGCAGACCATGTACAGTATACAGTGGCTAATATACTATCAATACTACTATTGAATATACATACACTATTCATTTCATTTACACTATACATTTCATCAAACCAGCATGACATGTCTCCCTTAACACTTTGACTGCCGGGAACCGTCTTTAGGCGTCTTTGCTGGCCATGCTAAAGTTGCCGGAGGACGCGTTACGTCGTCCTTATATCAATATTTCAAAAATCTGCGATATGTCCCCTCTGCTGGCCTGAGATCCACCAGCAGGACCCACTGAGCTCTCTGGCGGTTCAGGAGCGCCATCTGGTGGCCGATCGGCGCAATCGCCAAACAGGATGTTGCATAGAGGTTGTCCTAGACGTCCGTAGTACTTCCGGGCGCTCGCTATAGGTCATGGGACTCTGGCTCGTCACGCTACACGGTGATCGATTGGCAATAACTCGATAAACAACATGATTTGGACGTATATACCATTATACAAGCTGGAGATGGACCGGGTAAAAATATATCCCATAATGATAAGATTTCTACTCTACGATGATCGCCCAACGGCGCGCGGAGACTGGGGTGAGTTTCAGCGTGTAACGTTACCGTCTTCGATACTAACTGCTATTATCAACATTTGACCCACATTAGATGATTGGTATAACGCTGCCCACGGAATTATAAACGCCCCCTCGCCCATCCGGTCAACATCAGATGACGTGTAGTAACTTCTAGAAGTACGTCTAGTTGGAATTTTTTATATCGCGCTGATTGCCATCAAACTGTATTTCATCATCAATATAATGCATTTGGGGCTATATATCACGTTCTGGAGAAAGCTGCAGAAAGAGATGAAAACATACTTATACATTAGACCATACTTTACTATGAATATGTGAATGAAAAAGTTTAACGTTGCTACACAATGAACAATACATATAGGACTTTGAATGGGCCCTAATAATGGCAATGTAGCAATAGAATTTAAAAAGTTATAGCCCTGCAAAGAAGGGGACTTTCTCCATAGACAAATAGCGCTGGCAATCTATGGTATATCATGAATTTAACCTTAGGCAGCCAAAGTGTTAACTGTCGGTGAAAAAAGGGAGAACTACAATGACCAGAATGCCTGGCAATGTTTACTTCCTCCTCCACAGAGGCACTAGTCACTAGATCTGATCAGTGCAATGTACGCTAACCTAGCCACAAGCTAGCGGCAAACATTC
Source organism: Notolepis coatsorum (assembly GCF_963971535.1). Taxonomy (NCBI): domain Eukaryota; kingdom Metazoa; phylum Chordata; class Actinopteri; order Aulopiformes; family Paralepididae; genus Notolepis; species Notolepis coatsorum. Next base: position 17,893,806 of record NC_140184.1, read on the forward strand.
ATTCATTTAGGCAGCACCACTAACACAGTGCACATAAATATTATCTGCAGGCTGCATTAGCAGCCAGCAGCCAACGTGATCAGTGGTGCAGTGCTGGTATAACTCGGTATAACGGCGTTATACCTCGGTCACTGAGGCTGAAGTACGCGCAATCGCTTTTTACATGGCATTATCCAACCGGACTCCCGGAGAAGCATGCAGCTGCAGAGCCGCAGAGCCAGCGGCGCTCTATGGGCCGCGCGCTGACGGCCGCGCTGTGAGGCAATAGTATCCAGCTGCAGGACGAGAGCAGCCAAAAAAAACTGTGCATGCGCGCGCGCGCGTGGAGCGTTTGACCTACTGTCAATTTGCCACTGCACCACTGCACGTGATACATTACATTGTGTTTATATGTGACATAGCCAAGTTAACAACGTTTCATTCCCTTATTCAAGTCTCTAAACAATTCGACTAGCTAACGTTAGCCATTAGCAAAGAACGCTAGCCTAGCCACAAGCTAGCGGCAACATTAATTAATTTACACTAACACACAGTGCACATAAATATTATCTGCAGGCTGCATTAGCAGCCAGCAGCCAACGTGATACATTACATTGTGTTTATATGTGACATAGCCAAGTTAACAATGTTTCATTCCCTTATTCAAGTCTCTAAACAATTCGACTAGCTAACGTTAGCCATTAGCAAAGAACGCTAGCCTAGCCACAAGCTAGCGGCAACAATAATTAATTTACACTAACACACAGTGCACATAAATATTATCTGCAGGCTGCATTAGCAGCCAGCAGCCAACGTGATACATTACATTGTGTTTATAATGTGACATAGCCAAGTTAACAACGTTGCAATCCCTTAATTAAGTCTCTAAACAATTCGACTAGCTAACGTTAGCCATTAGCAAATAACGCTAGCCTAGCCACAAGCTAGCGGCAACAATAATTCATTTACACTAAAACACAGTGCACATAAATATTATCTGCATGCTGCATTAGCAGCCAGCAGCCAACGTGATACATTACATTGTGTTTATAATGTGACATAGCCAAGTTAACAACGTTGCAATCCCTTAATCAAGTCTACTACAAGTATGTATTGTTCTCTAAACAGTTAGCTAACGTTAGCATCCAGGCTAATCAGGCTTTCGTTTTACAAACACTACAACTTACTTTTTTTTGATCCAGGTGCATAAGTCCACTTCTTCATGTTGCTCAGTTGCTGGTTTATACTTTGGTCCTAATGTTGGCGCAAAGTTTAATTTAGCCTACTGTGTGTTGTTACAGCTTTACTGTAAACTACTAGCTACAAGTTAGCTTGCCTTCACTGTCCAAGATGGCACGTTCACGTCAACTACAACTACACTAGTCTTCAACTGAGATTAAAAAAAAAAGATATATCATCCAGTGCACAACAATAAGTGAACAAGTGAATAAAGATCTTAAAATATGAATGATTATATTAGGCAAATTAATGTTCTTCTTCAGGCAAAATGCACACATGAGATGATGGAACACAACTTTGACTAGAACACTGACGCCAGCCCAGCTGCAGTTCTGCATGTATTTTACCAGGCAGACTCTGATTGGATTTGCAAGGCTGCCAATCATTCAACCTCCGTGTATTGGATGTCAAGGGCTGTCAATCATTAAATCCTCCATTCAATGGCAAGAGTTTAACTGCACAGTCCGTGCTTAGATGAAGTTAATAGCCTATTTTGATTGGCTGTTATTTATTATTTATTTAACAATGGGTCAACCTGTGAAGTATTCTGCACGAATAATTACTGCAGGCAATACTGCAGTACAGGCCTGCTCAGAGCTGTCAATTTTGGCCATTTTTGAAGAAAAAAAAATTCACTGGCATTTTTTTTACAGAGGAAAACATTTATAATAAAAAAATAATAATAATAATTAAAAGAAAATATATATATATATAGGTATATGTAAATTAATAATAATTATGAATTATGAGTGAATTTGTATTTCACGTGTTGTCATAGAGAAACCTCCACTGCTGCCAATAGCCTCGTATCAATACAGTACTCAAGCCTGGGTATAGGATATGCATCAGTTTTGGTCACATTGTTCACTTTGCGAAAGTCAACGCAAGGACGGACAGTTTGGGAACTGCAACTAAAGGTGAGCTCCACTCACTACTAGACACTGTACTCACGGGTTGGCTAGAGAGCATTGCAACTCAGCTAACTGCACCCCCATCTCCCCCACTGTCATCCTCCCCGCTATCTGGACCATCTCCCCCACTGTCATCCTCCCTGTTCTCTGGACCATCTCCCCCACTGTCATCCTCCCTGTTCTCTGGACCATCTCCCCCACTGTCATCCTCCCTGTTATCTGGACCATCTCCCCCACTGTCATCCTCCCTGTTCTCTGGACCATCTCCCCCACTGTCATCCTCCCTGTTATCTGGACCATCTCCCCCACTGTCATCCTCCCCGCTATCTGGACCATCTCCCCCACTGTCATCCTCCCTGTTATCTGGACCATCTCCCCCACTGTCATCCTCCCTGTTATCTGGACCATCTCCCCCACTGTCATCCTCCCTAGTTCTCTGGACCATCTCCCCCACTGTCATCCTCCCTGTTATCTGGACCATCTCCCCCACTGTCATCCTCCCTGTTATCTGGACCATCTCCCCCACTGTCATCCTCCCTGTTCTCTGGACCATCTCCCCCACTGTCATCCTCCCTGTTCTCTGGACCATCTCCCCCACTGTCATCCTCCCTGTTCTCTGGACCATCTCCCCCACTGTCATCCTCCCCGCTATCTGGACCATCTCCCCCACTGTCATCCTCCCTGTTATCTGGACCATCTCCCCCACTGTCATCCTCCCCGTTATCTGGACCATCTCCCCCACTGTCATCCTCCCTGTTATCTGGACCATCTCCCCCACTGTCATCCTCCCTGTTCTCTGGACCATCTCCCCCACTGTCATCCTCCCTGTTATCCGGACCATCTCCCCCACTGTCATCCTCCCTGTTCTCTGGACCATCTCCCCCACTGTCATCCTCCCTGTTATCCGGACCATCTCCCCCACTGTCATCCTCCCTGTTATCCGGACCATCTCCCCCACTGTCATCCTCCCTGTTATCCGGACCATCTCCCCCACTGTCATCCTCCCTGTTCTCTGGACCATCTCCCCCACTGTCATCCTCCCTGTTATCTGGACCATCTCCCCCACTGTCATCCTCCCTGTTATCCGGACCATCTCCCCCACTGTCATCCTCCCTGTTATCTGGACCATCTCCCCACTGTCATCCTCCCTGTTATCTGGACCATCTCCCCCACTGTCATCCTCCCTGTTATCCGGACCATCTCCCCCACTGTCATCCTCCCTGTTATCTGGACCATCTCCCCCACTGTCATCCTCCCTGTTATCTGGACCATCTCCCCCACTGTCATCCTCCCTGTTATCCGGACCATCTCCCCCACTGTCATCCTCCCTGTTCTCTGGACCATCTCCCCACTGTCATCCTCCCTGTTATCTGGACCATCTCCCCCACTGTCATCCTCCCTGTTCTCTGGACCATCTCCCCCACTGTCATCCTCCCTGTTATCTGGACCATCTCCCCCACTGTCATCCTCCCTGTTCTCTGGACCATCTCCCCCACTGTCATCCTCCCTGTTATCTGGACCATCTCCCCCACTGTCATCCTCCCTGTTATCCGGACCATCTCCCCCACTGTCATCCTCCCTGTTATCTGGACCATCTCCCCCACTGTCATCATCCTCCCTGTTATCTGGACCATCTCCCCCACTGTCATCCTCCCTGTTCTCTGGACCATCTCCCCCACTGTCATCATCCTCCCTGTTATCTGGACCATCTCCCCCACTGTCATCCTCCCTGTTCTCTGGACCATCTCCCCCACTGTCATCCTCCCTGTTATCTGGACCATCTCCCCCACTGTCATCATCCTCCCTGTTATCCGGACCATCTCCCCCACTGTCATCCTCCCTGTTATCCGGACCATCTCCCCCACTGTCATCCTCCCTGTTATCCGGACCATCTCCCCCACTGACTGTCATCCTCCCCGTTATCCGGACCGACTTGAGACACTAAACACACAGTGCCACGATCATGGTTTCTTTGCAGTGTGCACATTACTCTCTTCTAGCCCACAGGCAGCCTGAGGCCTGTCCTTCAAGGTCGCTACACACTGCAAGAATGAACAGTGGTTGTGAAAAACTGCTCTTTTACTATTTTCAGTGGGCCGACTCTCACTTGATGTCAATAGACATCAATAGAGACACAATATGTCTTACTGATGGTCTTAAGAGTCTGATAGTATCTCTCGATTGCCCCTTGTGACTGAGAGTGATATGCTGAAGACATTATATGCCTAACTCAGACATCACTTCCTGGAATACCTCCTATGTGAAGTTCGAGCCATGATCATGCTGAATTAGTGGCAAACCCACTCTGGAAAATAAATGAACCACTTCCGCTTTAGCCTTAACCCATTAAATGCCACGCAGTTTGCCCCTCTCATGCCCCTCTCTGCCACCAGTCTAAGCCTATGGAGATGTTCACCTTCTTTGCAGGGCTATAACTTTTTTAATTGTATTGCTAAATTGACATTACTATGGCCGATTCAACATCGATTATCTATCGTTCAGGATGTGGGAACGTTATACTTTTTCATTCATAGATTCTTCCAAAAATACCTTCTAGAATATAAATATGTTTTTATCGTTTTCTGCAGTAATTCCTAGAACGTGAGTTATAGGCATAAACGCATATATAGATTATCAACTGCCGTTTATTGCCGATACACAGTGTTACGTATTACTTTCACATGGTGGAGGGATACTTACTGTCTGTGGTGCATAATTCACATTGTGGTTAAGTGTGCTGTCACTAATTGGTGGTTTAATTGACACACTGTTTCTTCCTGTTTTTGTTATTAAAATGGCCGCCCTTCTAATTCATCACAGGTGTGGTGATGAGGCACCACGCCCTACAAATGCAGAGTGCAGGCAGCAGTCAAGTCTCCCCCACTTCACAGGAGATGTGTCAGCACTCCAGCGTCTCACCTGCTCTCTTTGTATTGTTGTACATTCGGCTTTTGCCTATAGTTTTGTTATTTAACTTTGGAGTCTGGAACACCCAGCTCCCACTATTTCTGTCCATTTAGTTAGTTGTAAATAAATAGTTATTTTTGATAAACTTTTGTCCAGTGTCCTGTGTCCACCACGTCGCATTCAAGGCCTTGACGAGCCATATTGTAGGCTTGAATGTAACACACGGCATATTAAAAATGTCAACTGTACATGATCGTATACGTTATGATTCATCATGCGCGGATGAACGGGGGGGGGGGGGGGGCGTTTATAATTCCGTGATCGTCAGTAAATGCTTTATGTAGTATGGGTGATACTGTATATAGATCCGATCGGTTTGCAGTGAAATGAATATACAATTGGGATGAAAATAGCGTCAGCGTCCTCTTACCGTGCGTCAATGAGACTGGCGGTGAAAGATCTCAGGTATAGGCCGGCGAACGCCTAGGTCCATTTCCGGTTTGTATGTCGCAATAAACGCCGAAATCATATAGATTATTAAGTTTATAAAGCGATCCATTATGTACATAATGTCTGTCCGGAGTCCTGCAACAATGTCTGACGGCCGGATGAATTTAATCGACGCACACCCCACCACTTCCTGTTTCGAGTGTAACTCGCCCGACCATCCACCAGGCGGCGGTATTGAGCCGTCGTTGAATTAAGCCGTAGGGGTCCAGCTTCAGCGCCGGAGGTGTATATATGAATTATGAATGCCATGGCGAAAAAATTAAATATGATCTCAATAACGTCGTACAGCGTGGTTTGGCAGAATTAGCATGGCCAGCAAACACGTTGTACGCCGTTTTTGGCGGTGGATGTGTTAAAGGAACACACCAACTTTATGCCCTTACTGTCTTCTCCAGAGTCAGACAAGAAGATAGATACCAATTTCCTCTGTGTGCGTTCAGTAGAAAGCCATCTGACTGCAAGCTAGCCTAGCTCAGCACAAATGAATGGAAGCAGATACGGACCAGCTAGCCTAGCTGTTGGCCAAAACACCTCTCCTAGTGGTCCATATCCACTTCCATTAATTTATGCTAAGCTAGGCATCTTCCTTTAATAGTCCTGCCTCAGAAAACCTGGTAGACATGTCTATAAAAGTCAGAAGATACTCTTCTCTTCCCCAGGTGTGGGCAAAGGGCCTACACAATATCAGCACACAAGGGCCAACACAATCTATCCTCCATGACTGGAGTAGGACATAACAGAGCGACTGGAATGGCCTGGTTGGGTTTACCTACCACATGACATGCATGACAAGTGCGACAGAAAGATACAACCTGCATTTTTGACCAATAGAAAAGTTTGAGGATTTTCTCTTGGGTTTTACGTGTGCCCAAATGACCAGACATTGAAGCCTCATGGGCTAAATGCAGCACCTCTTGTCTGGAACTCTCTAGCAACATGATTTGAGTCACAGCCGTCCAATACCAGGTGGCCTCCACTTTCTCAACAAAACTTCATTATGGAGATAAAAGCCTTCAGCTACACCCTGTGTCTCATAAAAATTATAGGAGCCATCTCCCTCAATGGAGCTACAGTGGGATCTTGTTTCTGCTCAGAAATAAGGGCCTCTCTAGAAGCTTGGGAGCAGGGAGACACCTCAGTTAGCTTATTAAAATCAGCTAATTCAACTGACAATTCATCCTGCTCGCTGGTATTTCCCTTTTCGGTAATGAGAGACTGAGCGTGTGTCACCACCCATGCAGTATAGACACCTCAGGGCGTTCTCTCATCAAAGCCATGATGTCGGGCACCTCACAAAGCTTCTCGCTCACAACAGGTGTCACACAAACCTCAGTACCGGCCAAATCATTACCCAACACAAAACCTACCCCCTTAACTGGGACACGGCTCGCTGTGACAGGACCAGGTGCCACATTAGACTTCAGGGAAATTCTATACAAGGGAACTGAGATAATCTCACCACCAAATCCTTCTATAGGGGTAGAAGCATTTAGATAGGTGGACAGAGGCAAATCTGTCTCTCCCTTAGCAAGCAGTGATGAAATAGTACCAGTATCTCTCAAGACAGAGCGGGTCATCTCACCTTCTGGAGCAGAAAACCCCCTTCTGACACAAAACCTTCATGCTGTAGCTCTGTGCAAAGTCTTCAACTGGTCCGTCATATTACTTGGATCTACTGTAGCTGTGTATTAGCTTTTTATCAAGAAATCCATTTCACCCTCCCTCTTCTTCAGAGCGAGACGCCTGGATTTGATATGACCTGGCTTCCTACAATAATGACAGATAATATCAGATATAGGAAATGTAAGCTTGTCGACCTTCCTTCCTTGACCTTGAGGTTGTTAATAGAGTGGGGATAGACCTTGTCATGACAGCCTCTACAGGCCTCTTGTTCTGTCTACTAAACTAGGAGACGTGGCACAAAATATATGGAAAATTGTGTACTTTCAAATTTGAAGCCTGTCAACTTCAAGAGGGCATAATCATAGCCAGCATAACTGGACCACATACCACTTTAACATAACCTTTAGAGGTAGACTATTGAATGCCCCCAAGCACTAGAATACACAAACATCATGTAGAATGCATACTTTTACTTTTGATATGTAAAGATAATTTTTAAAATAGTATTTTATTACTATTTTATCTGGGTACTTCTACTTTTACTTAAGTAAATTAACTATGTACTTCTTCCACCACTGCACCTCAATATGTCTTAATTTAAGGGCTGGTATCTGACCAACACTCAGTAGCGCAGGAGGTTGAGTGGTCGTCTGGTAATCAGATGGTTCCCGGTTCGATTCCAGCTCTCCTCCCGGCAGCATGTCGAAGTGTCCTTGAGCAAGACACTTAACCCCTAACTGGTCCCGATGACCAGGTCGGCACCTTGCATGGTTGCCTCTGCCATTGGTGTGTGAATATGTGAGTGAATGGGTGAATGTGAGGCATAAGTTGTAAAGCGCTATATAAATGCAGTCCATTTACCATTTACTCCTGGTTAACCGTCTGTAGTGTGGTAGTGAAAGGGCTAACTGTCTGTAGTGTGGTAGTGAAAAGGCTAACCTGCTGTAGTGTGGTAGTGAAAGGGTTAACATTCTGTAGTGTGGTAGTGAAATGGTAACCTGATGTAGTGAATGTTGCTATGGAAACCGCCCTGTTACTGGTGTGTGGTGGGACAGAGAGAGAGAGAGAGAGAGAGAGAGAGAGAGAGAGAGAGAGAGAGAGAGAGAGAGAGACAGGCGAGATAGAGTGGGACAGAGAGAGAGAGAGAGAGAGAGAGAGAGAGAGAGAGAGAGAGAGAGAGAGAGACTGTCAGGAGAGGGAGGGACACAGAGAGAGAGAGGAAAGGGAGAGAGAGATGTTTTTGAAATGGAATGGGAAGATGAAGATAGAGATAACGTTTGGGGTGGGGGTGGTGGGGGGGGGGTTATGTATAAGGAGGGATATGTGAGAAGTATATTTTGTGTTATGAGATGCCCCTATTTTCCTTTTCCTGAAATAGAGAGAAGCTTGAACCTGGAGCTTGAAGGGGGAAAAAATGTGGGCTTTTCCCCTACCGAGATTGCCTACAGTAGGTTATATTTCATAAGAAGTGCCTTCCAGGGAATGTGTCATTGAAGGCCCCCACTGTCATTTTGTAGTGCATTCAGAGGAGGGAACTTCTTCAAGAACACAATCTGTCACACACAGCACCAGGGACGTGCACAGGACTTTAGAGGAGCAGGTGCTCAAAGGCTGAAAAGGGCACTACACTTGTGTTTGTATATATTAACCGAGCGTGCGTAGCGCGCGAGCACGATTTTTAAGGGCCCTTTTCGGGCGGGGGGCCCCCTTTTTATGCTTGTTTGGGGGGTTTTGGTTATCAAATATTGAATATTGACTATAATAATCAGTGCAGGAGCTCACTTATCCTTGAAAGACACTTTTATCACTGACTTAAAAGGCCCATACATCTCCATAAATGTCCAGGGGGGAGGGAATAAGTGCTTACCCTACAGCCCCAAGAAGTGCTGTATATTCTGTATTGTTTAATATAAATGCATTTTTTATTCCAATCCCGATTTGTATTTGAGATTCCCAAATCCCATCGGACTTGACTTCTTCGTGTCCCTCAATGAGTGTAATACCAGCATTCAACTGTATGCGCCACAGCGGTTTCTATCATCATCATCATCACCACCCACGCTATGCATAAAATATATAGGTCCGCGGAGGAGACCGTGCAAACTGCAATGGAATATGGGGCATCTCTCTCTCTGTCCCTAATATTTTGATTCTATCCTGACATTTTTCAGTTGGAAGGGCAGTCTATATGCGTAACGGTAAAAAAAAAAAAAAAAAAAAAAAAACATTTTTTTATTTGTTTTCAAAAAGGGCACTTTTTTAATGAGGCTCAAAAAGGCAGGTGCTCAGGCACCCCTTGGCCTCTATGTGTGCACGTGCCTGCACAGCACTCACAAACACACACGATTTCTGATATAATGCCCATTCAATAAACTACTACTAAACTACTACTTAGCCCTGATAGGTAAGCAGCATGCCAGCCTGTTCCTTCAGCTTAGCAGGAGCTTAGGACCTTTGCTCTCAAGGTCCTTCAATGCGACACCCGCCCCTTCACAACAGCTCTTCTGTCTCCGAGTGAAGAACATCTTCTGACAGACCCTTTCTGCAACCCCTCGCCTCCGCATCCCGACCGTTTAGAAGCTATCTCGGTCCCTTTATTGCTACCCGCTCGTGGCAGCACTTTGAAGTGACAGCTGAGGGAGGGGGAGGGGGGGTTCGGCGGAAGCTTAATTGGCTGCATTAGTTGGTTTGACTCAGTTCGTTCTGACTACAGCGTCCCCCCCCCACCCCCCCCCCCACCCCCCAGTCATAGTGAACAAGATTAAGCGACCTACATTTTCGCCTTGCTCTTTCATCTCGAGTCAGTGCTACCGGTCTTCCCTGTGTGGTGTTTAGTTTCTCGGAATACGCGCCGGCCCATGTCCCTCGCAGAAGGTAACAGTGCAGCGAGACAAAGACATTTCGTTGACGTCTAGGTTCTCCTTGACAGTGACGTGACTAGAGGAGACACGGGCAGATGATTTTTATTGACAGCCCACTGTGGATGCTAATCTGCAGCAGGTTTATGCCGCCTATGCCATGCAGCCCTCACTTGCGGTGCGGTTTTGACGTTTGTTTTATTGATTTTAAGCGTAAGCTCTGGCGCATTCATTTTGCCGTACAACAGCGGGTTTTGACATCGGTTCTACATTGAGATGTATTACTTTCTAATAATATATGAGGTAAACATCCCCACTGGTTGCTGCCGTACGAGAGAATGTGTCGTCTGTCAACTTACCTGGCAGAAACATTTATTATAATAATAAGCTTTTGAAAAGTATATCCCCTTTTCCTCCTCTGTGGATGTGGATTATGGCAGGGATGTCCTCTATACTCTTCGTTCTTCCCGCAACCGTCTCTGGAGCCTTGTAGCTGGAGGACGGAGACCACGGCTGCTGACTCAGACAGACAGGCCAGCCGCCCACCTGGTCTGGTCGTGAGTGATTTCCTCAGGTACAGGTACAAATGAAAGGCCATGGATGTTTGCTCCCAGACCGGTAACCTTGGATGTATGCCCTGCCTGGCTGCTTCCCTAAGCCGCCAGTCTGTTAGTGCGACCCGGAACCAGACAAAGAGCCTGACTGAAATGTTAAAAGACCCCATGTCACCCCCTCACCCCCGTCCGGCGTGATGCTGAATAATAAGGCCGGTTTCACTTTGTGATGTCATGGAGAAAAGGAGGGAAATACTCTATACTGAAAATGGTTTAGTTGAATAAATCAATCAATCAATGTTAAATGAGTTCAATGAGACATCTTTTCACTAGTACCCTCTTAAGAATAATGAGACAATACAGTAATACATCATTGTTTTTGCCCGTATTTGATTGTGGATGACAATATTTGTAATAGTTGCAAATAGGGAGATGAAAAGAAAAAAAGACATCCAGCACTGTCTATGGTATTATTGATGTGATTATTGTAAAAAAAAAAATGACAATGTAATTAAAAGTATTTGAGTTAATAGGTGTTGTTTTGCATGGCTAATTGAATTATAAAACTTAAAATAACAATAATAACAATAATTGTAACAATGGTATATCTATCACTCTATTTATTTTGAGTCAGAAGACATTAGTAAGACATTGATAAGACGTTGGTAAGACATTGGTAAGACATTGGTAAGACGTTGGTAAGACGTTGGTAATAGCCCCCCTGAAAATATTATCTTTTACAAATATACAAAGGTAGTGGTATCTGTAAATAATGCTGCAAAGTTAGGCTAGATTTGGGTGAGTGAAAAAATTGCAGGGTCATTTTTAAAGGGGTGCCTTGACCTTTGACCTCAAGATACCTCAATGAAAATATGTTTCTATGCATATCCAAGAGTCCCTCGTTTACAGACATACCCAATGTATGCTAATCCCATGCAGTTTCGGGGCAAAACTATGCAGGTTTTTTTGCATGTAGTACAATTTGTTACTTCCGCCTATTTAAAAAATGGTGTATTTGCATATTTATGCATACTGTGGTCCCTAAATATTCTTGGAATTGCATAAATTGGGTATGACTGGAGGGCAGAGACCCTTGTGGATCCGATGAGCCCAACTGTATTTATATGTGATGATGTCCACATAGTAGCCATTTCAATGTAGAGACACCATATTTTTTTTTTACTTGACCTGACTGTATAGTGTATACATTATACAGTATACACTGTGACATATTGTGACCTCTAGGTTAATCACAGCCTCATGGAACTGTACAGCCACAAACTAGAGACCTGGGCCATTCACAGGTTATGGCTTGCCGACCGTACAGTAGGTATATCGCCAAAAAAAATGCAATTATTGCAGAAATCTCCAGATGACGAACGTTTTTGATACCAAATCAAAGCCAGCATTTTTCTTCAAGGTCTTGGTGTCTTAATGGGATATTTTTGGAGGGATTTAAGGTCATCAATTCTGGATTATTTTTTTTTGCACTAAATCTGAGTGACAAATGTTATCAACCCAAAAAGGATGAGACATAATTGAGCATGGCAATGGCTATAATTAGGCATGTCCAAAGCCTCTATACACTCAGAATTGTAATAACTTGAATTCATATTGACATACAGTGTTGAGCTGAAATGATTCATTAGGGTTCCAGCTTTCTAATGGTGTATGGAACCTGTATGTGCGATCTACTGCCGACTTTGACCTTGACCATGGAACCACTTTGAAAAAGTATTTTTGCTCACAGTCCTAGTGCCTTTCCCAATCTTTGAAGATAGGGAAAGAAAAAAGCCCCTAGGGTTCAAACATTGGCAACGGCCCTGCTATGATGCATAGGAGTCGGACAGCCTGGAATACTCAAGTTGTTTGTTGACGTCGTGTTTTTAGAGCTGTAAACTAAATACGAGACAAAATGGAATTCGCCCTTTCTCACAATCCCCATATCGTCTCTTAGCTCTTAAGTGAAAAGACACAGCGGTCCCTGTGGGCGTCCACTGTGATTGCTTTTATGCGGCAGCGGCACATCTGCCTTTGCTGAAAGCAGGCCTGCAGTGGAGCACTCAAGTTAGATTCACAAGCATATCTCGGCCAATAATGGACTATAGAAAGAGTTCAATTCAATTTTTATTTCTAACCAGAACACCAGGAAATATATCTATATAAAAAATCTATATAAGCGAACATCTATCTATCACCGCTAAGACACACATCCAATGGTCCATTATAATGTGTTATTCTGTGAGCACTTCCGCATCGTGTGCTTTACGACAGGTACAATAAAAAGGGGTGATGCATTGTGTGCATACAGTAGATAGCATTAAGCAGGGGAGCGTGAAGGTTGATTTGTGTGTGTGTGCGAGCCTCTGCTAGCTAATTAGCTCTCATCGCCCCCCTCTAGCCCCGGAGCCATGCTAAAGAGGCGGACTGACTCCCAGAGAAACTGTCCTCCGCTGGTTCAACTCCCACCAGTGGAAGAGAGGCAGCTGCATAATGATAGTCAGTGAGGAATGAAGTGTGAGAGAGAGAGAGAGAGAGAGAGAGAGAGAGAGAGAGAGAGAGAGAGAGAGAGAGAGAGAGAGAGAGAGAGAGAGAGAGAGAGAGAGAGAGAGAGAGAGAGAGAGAGAGGAGGGAGAGGAGGGAGAGAGGGGAGGGATGGATAAAGGTCAACAGGAGAAGCAAAAGCCTGTGAAAGGAAGCCTGCGAGAGTAGAGGCATGGGGGAAGAGAGAGAGAGAGATAAGAGTATAGGGGGGGAGGGAGAGAGAGAGAGTAGAGGCAGGGGGGAGAGATAGAGAGTAGAGTAGAGGCAGGGGGAGAGTAGAGTAGAGAGGGGGAGAGAGAGAGTAGAGTAGAGGTGGGGGAAGAGAGAGAGAGAGAGAGTAGAGTAGAGGCGGGGGGGAGAGAGAGAGAGAGATAGAGAGAAGAGAGAGAGAGAGAGAGAGAGAGAGAGAGAGAGAGAGAGAGAGAGAGAGAGAGAGAGAGAGAGAGAGAGAGAGAGAGAGAGAGAGAGAGAGAGAGAGAGAGAGAGAGAGAGAGAGAGAGAGAGAGAGAGTAGAGGTGGGGGAGATAGAGTAGAGTAGAGGCGGGGGGGAGAGAGAGAGTAGAGTAGAGGCGGGGGGGAGAGAGAGAGTAGAGTAGAGGCGGGGGGAAGAGAGAGAGAGTAGAGTAGAGGTTGGGGGAAGAGAGAGAGATAGAGAGAGAGTAGAGTAGAGGCGGGGGGGAGAGAGAGAGTAGAGTAGAGGCGGGGGGGAAGATAGAGAGTAGAGGTGGAGGGGGAAGAGAGAGAGTAGAGGCGGATGGGGAATAGAGAGAGTAGAGTAGAGGCGGGGGGGGAGAGAGAGTACAGTAGAGACGGGGGGGAAGAGAGAGACAGTAGAGGGGGAAGAGAGAGAAAGTAGAGGCAGATGGGGAAGAGAGAGAGTAGAGTAGAGGCGGGGGGAGAGAGAGTAGAGTAGAGGCGGGGGGAAGAGAGAGACAGTAGAGGGGGAAGAGAGAGAAAGTAGAGGCAGATGGGGAAGAGAGAGAGTAGAGTAGAGGCGGGGGGGAGAGAGTAGAGTAGAGGCAGGGGGGGGAAGAGAGACAGGAGAGGCGGAGAGGGAAGATAGAGAGTAGAGGCGGATGGGGAAGAGAGAGAGTAGAGTAGAGGCGGGGGGAAGAGAGAGAGAGTAGTACACGATTGGCACCTGATCGATCGTCGTCCTGCAGCGGGTCTGTGAATACGTTTGTGTGCGTGTGTGTGTCTGTGCGTTGGTTGAGCCCTGCTCGTGCTCAACAAAGGCAGACATACTGTACATGTAATGGGCCTACATTCAATAACAAGCACAGTCAGTTATCTCAGATGATCCAACATGATCAATGTTGATCCCCCCCTCCCCCCTCCCCATTTCAACACTGGACTGGGAGTGTAATGGATTGGCCTTCTTCCCATGTCGTCCTTCTCTCCCCCTGTGCCCCCCCTTCCTCTGACCCTCCTTCCACCCCACCCTCCTCCTCCTCCATCCTCTTCTTCCTCCCTCCCCTTGGAACTGATGGCTTCCCCTGTGAGGACGGACAGATCACATTAGCATGCAAGGGGATATCAAACTTCCCGTGACAGGGAAGAGCAACGCTGATGCACACAATCAGGGTGCCATTTTGTGGGGTTTCTATGCCTCCCCCCCCTCTTCCTTGATTTACATGGCCACTCCAGGCATCCGCTCAGTAGCCTATTTGAGAGCCGCTCAGGGCTCCGACGCTGTACGACAAAGAAATATGGTCAATGTCATGGGATCCGTCGTGTGTGAGCCCCCTGTGCGATGGCATGCCGCTGTGTTTATGTCTCAACAATGCAAATTAGTTACCGTAATGTTTTTTACAACAACCTGTTTACTCGGCTGTCTCTGATTACATTGCCATAGTGAGGGGGGGACACACACACACACACACACACACACATGACTGAATGGATGTTGTTATGGCTTTAGTTTGAATATTTCCTTTGAATATTTTATTATAACCGGTATTGTTTTGGTTTTTAATTTATTTGTATTCTATTTGAGAGGATTGTGGATTCTATTTTAAATTGAGATGCATGCCAGATAATAAAGTGCTGAGTCAAGAAATAGACCTGAACTATCTTGAGATTGTGTCATTTTCCATTAGCGTTGAATCTAGTGGGGAGCTGGCTCATCTGTCTTTGGGGAGCTCACAGGGTAATGTGTACAGATGCAACCCCCCGATAGAGCACAGTGGAAACAGAACGAGAGTGACATCCTGAGTGTGTGTCTCATATTATTATTCCGAGCGTCGAGCAACGAGGGACGCTCCATAAACAAATCGTTGCCTCAGATTTTAATTGGTTCACCGCAGTGTCATTGCAGATAATGTTCCGCGCAGTTTAGATGCCATATTTTAGAGGACGAGTAGATTCATATATAACAACTGATATATTTACAGCGGGTTTCAAAATACGTGTTGTTTATTTCTGTCTCTCTCTTCAACTCCGTCCTCCTTGGTATTCAGTATTCTTTATGTCGCAATAAAGAAAATGCACATTGGGCTTTGTGGGGTGTCTATAAATTCTCTATAGCCTACTTTACAGAGAGGACCATAAATATTGACCGTCTTGGTGCTCAACAGTTGTCACAGTTTCCCCGCTAACTAGGGAGGAACCACTGTACCGTCCTGGGGGGGGGGTTGTTCTTGTACAGTACCTGCATGCCTTGAAGCGTTACCTTCTCATAATGAGGTTACTGTGTATGTGCCATCCACCTGTTACCCCTGTCACATTTGCCATGCATGTCTTTGAGAGGGCCCGATCTTGCTTAAAATATGTACATAGAGTAGTAATCGACCACAGGAAAAAAGGTACATAATTTACGTTATGTTATAGCCATAAGGGGGGCGACAGTGGCTCAGGAGGTAGAGCACTCGCCTGGTAATCGGAAGGTACTCAACATACATGACATTTATGGCATAGGGACATATAGGTATTTAGTACTGATACATTTGTGACATATGCGGTATCCAAATATACAGTACTGTTACTCATAGATCCTGACAGAGTATATGATGGGGAGGGGACTGTACATTAGGAGGGGTGGGTGGGTGGGAGAGAAATATACATCCGGTGGTGAGGAGACTGTACAGCAAGCCAGGGGCTCGAATACGCAGTAACTTATTCCTCCATAGTAGCCAGGTTAATTTGGACATATGTACCTGTGATGTTTGTTTGGTTTATTTAATAATTTTTTAGGCGTGATGTCCTATAAATGCCAAGTAATAGTTGTTTCATGGACCAAGACCACAACAGTCTCCTCTCCTATAGCGTCAAATGTTTTATCTGCTGACAAAGCACAATACCTGTTGGTTTTTAGTTCACTCATTGTTCAGGGAAACACATTGTTAATGACATTGAAGGATTGTGAATTTTGTGATTGACTGAAATTATATTTATTTGGAAAAAAAAATATAGTCATTTTATTTGAAGAGTCAAAACTGTTCTCTTGGCTTTGTTTTGTTCATAGTACGATAGTAGTAACGCCGCCGAGCCATACTGTACTTCTATGTTGACTGCTTGGTTTGACTGGCAGTGGCCACCGAGCCATACTGTACATGTTGACTGCTTGGTTTGACTGGCCGCCGAGCCATACTGTACATGTTGACTGCTTGGTTTGACTGGCCGCCGAGCCATACTGTACATGGTGACTGCTTGGTTTGACTGCCGCCAAGCCATACTGTACATGGTGACTGCTTGGTTTGACTGCCGCCAAGCCATACTGTACATGGTGACTGCTTGGCTTAAAAAATTATAAAAATTGTAAAATATTAATAATTTTCTTTTTCTTTTTTAATAACAATTTTCTTTGGCATCCTTTGTTATTTTACCCACGCGACTAGAGTTGTTCCGATACCGATACCAGTATCGGAAAAGCCGCCGATACTGGCTAAAATGCTGGTATCGGTATCGGCGAGTACCCTCTAATGCTGCGCTCCGATACCATATGACGTAATTTATCAACAACACTGTGGTCTGTTGAGTAAGCATTATAAAACAAACGGGTGCTTAATCGATTAAAGTGTCAATGCCATTTGTCATTTTAACAGCAGATACTTTCTTAAATGTCATCTTCCCGACAGAGCGGTGTTGACGGGGAGCTCATGGGTTCGCTTGGTGGCTGGTGTTGTTAGGATTGAACAGCTAACCGAAAGCTAGCTTTAACATTACCTTGGCTAAAGTTGGGGCTATTCATATAATCCAGCAATAATGGCTGCAGACCTGCAAGCAAAGTACAGCAAGTTGGCAAAGGAGTATTCGTTAAATCACAATGTCATTGTCAATGTCATGTTGTGCTAGTTACTGAAAAATAGTAACTCAGTTACTTTACTAGTTACTTCATTTCAAAGTAACTTCGTTACTGTACTAGTTACTTACACCCAAAAGTAATGAGTTACTGTGAAAAGTAACTATTTAGTTATTTAAAAAAAAATAAAAAAAATAAATTGCTCAAGTCCCATGCCCCATATACTCAAAATCGGTTGATCAACTTGACAGTTTCCATTCACATCACCGAACTCTGCTAAGCAATGTGGTCTAGATCGTTTCATTATATATTCCCTCCCCGCTGTATGTATATTTCTCTCCCACCCACCCACCCCCTCCTAATGTACAGTCCCCTCCCCATCATATGTATATACTCTGTCAGGATCTAGGGGTAACAGTACTGTATATTTGAATACCGCTTATGTCACAAATGTATCAGTACTAAATACCTATATGTCCCTATGCCATAAATGTCATGTATGTTGTGTATGTCATAAATGTCTATATGAATTGAAAATGGGGGACCCTGATGGAAACAAGACAAACGTCTTTCTCAGGTCTGCATCCGATTAACAATTGTATGTATTGAGCCGTACTGTATTGTACCCATTCTGCAATCTGTTAAATAAAGTTTTCATTCATTCATTCATTCATCCATTCATTAATTCATTCATAACCATCTTGCAGCGTTGTTATCAAAGCATTGCAACGTTAGAATAGTTAGGATATCAATTGTGCATGAAAGGACTATATTTATATTGTTTGATTAGTATTATGAGATTCCCTGGCAGATTTCGTACAGTCAAAATCCGTTGATCTTGAGTTTCAGTGAACACATTGCACTCACCGTCACCAGTCTGCGGTGGTCGAGATGTAACGTTAGTCCAGTTGACTCCAGCAGCCCTTCAAACATGTTCTTTATCTCGTTTCCATGTTGTATATTAATTATCTCTCCAAGTAGTTGCTAAATGGTTTGTTAGTTCGTTATTATTACTGCGTTCTTATTATGTAGATTCATAGCGAGCGTCCTCTTGTTGTTTACTGTAGAGAGCGCCTATTTCTTTCAGAACGTCAGTGGCCAATCAGAAGTGCGAAACCAGAATGAGGCTACGGAAAGAAATAATAATAATAATAATACTTCGTTTTATATAGCGCCTTTCAGTCTACAGTAAACAAAACAAACGCAGGCGAAATAAGGACGCTCGCTATGAATCTACATAAAAAGAACGCAGTAACGAACTAACAAACCATTCAGTAACGTAAGTAGCGTTACTGAATTTCAAAAGTAATGCGTTAGAGTACTAGTTGCGGCAAAAAGTAACTTCGTTTCTGTAACGCGTTACTTTGTAACGCGTTAGTCCCAACACTGGTCACCAGTAACGTTACAGTCTTTTCATATACCGGCAGCTCATGCTATGCTAACTTAGCTCACGTTGACGTCGTCATTGAGACCACCTCGCGTACACAATTAATGACATGTTGCGGACAGCCATATCGGTGACAATGTTTAGCTTTTAGTGCCAAATGATAAGAGTCTGAGGCGGAGTCTCAAAAGAGAATGTTGAATATTTATTGTGCAAAAATCACAACAGATCCGACTGCTACTGAAACGGAGCCTTGTAGACAGACTGAGTAGGGTATATCTGCAGAGCCAGTGGGTAGCAAGTGCAGCAACGTATAATGTCCGTGTGGATCATTGGAGTAGGGTATATCTGCAGTGCTGAAGCCCCATACTCATTGATTAATGATACTAATACAAATCTATACAATCACCTGTTGTTGAATAAATACCATTACTTTCTAGTTATTACTAAAAAACAGTATATATAAAACAGTATTTGTAAAAAAAAAAAAAAAAAATTATATTTATAAAAAATGTATATAATATCGTTTTTTTTTTTTTTTTATGTATGCACTGGTATCGGATAAGTATCGGTAGCGGCCGATACCCAAAGCTTAGGTATCGGAATCGGATCGGAAAGGAAAAAATGGTATCGGAACATCTCTACACGCGACGCCACTGCTAATTGCTCCCGATGAGCAGGTTGGCACCTTGCATGGTCGCCTCCGCCATCGGTGTGTGAATATATGAGTGAATGGGTGAATGTGAGGAACAAAAATTGTAAAGCGCTTTGGATAAAAGCGCTATATAAATGCACCATTTACCATTTACCATAAGTAATATACTTACGTATTGTATCGAAAATGTAACGTGTACATACTACAAATAAGTACATATATTACATATCCGAAAACTTTAAATTTCCCCTGCTGAGGATCAAATCATAACCTTAACCCTAACTTTATGTCTTAACCATAACCGTTAAGTGAATGTTAAAATGAACCTTAACGCTAACTACAATCATAGTTATGATAGTGACCGTGTTGCGTTTAGTGTGTGTGGGATGGAACTCAGCCTATTTTCTGAGAAACTTCTTCACACATCTCTTCCTCCTTGGGGAGAGTGGAGGTGACTTGTCTGCACATTACTTAACTATGTGCCTTTATTACGGAGCTAAAGCTACTTGTGCTGGGCTTTCCACAGTGACTGCTTCTAAATGGCGGTTGCAGTGGCGTAGAAGTGGGGGTAATAATTTAACTGACTACTGAGGACCCCACGCTGGGACGAAAAGGTTGAGTTTCTGAAAATCCGCCTAAAAATACACACCTAAGTAAATGGAAGATTGCTCCACTTCTACAAGGTCCATTTGCATGTTCATGGTATCTAGGGACATCTTGTTGAGCATATTGAATTGGTGGACAAAGTCATGTGTCTGCTCCTGTATGACATCCAAGTGTGCATGCGTACAACAGACAAGGTGTTTGATATAAAAGAGCATGCGCATAAATAAACGGTAAGGCCCCGTTTAGACGGAAACGCTAGCAGGTGAATCCGCAAAAATATTTTTTCGGATGTGCCTTTCGTTTATACGGAAACAGCGTTTTTACGGGGTGAAACCGCAAAAAAGTGAGACTACCTTCCAGGGTGGAATTCCTAGAAACGCAAAAGCTTTGCGCTCTCGTCTAAACTGTTAAAACGTATAAATCTGATAAAACGATGACGAAAGGTTTGTCACGGCTCTGGTCGCGCGTACTGCTTACGTCACAGGTAGCAGGTATGCGCCAGTAGCCGAGACGTAAACAAAGCAAGTATGTCTGACTTATATCAACGGAGATCACCTGAAGGCTACATTGGCAGTACTTTTAACCCTTTCACTGCCACACGACAGAAGGTTACCCCTTTACTATCACACAACCGGCTGTCGTGTGGCAGTGAAAGGGTTAAATACACAAGAATCTGTCCCGCGGCGTGAGTGGACCCACTGTCTGTGAGTGACTCTGCTTTGGTGCAATCACATTCCCCATCCACAGTCTGCGAATCAGAGGCAGAGTAGGGCGGGTCTTCACAGCACGTCATGTGACATATGCGCCAATCGTGTGACAGCGGGTCTCCGTCGTTACAGCGTCGTCTGCACGGAGAATTCCACTCCAAAACGCTCGTCTAAACGTAAAATTAAAAGTGAAACCGCAAGATGACTTTTGCGGTTTCTGTTCACAAAACGCTCGTCTAAACGGGGCCTTAGACCAGACCAAACTCAGTCCATGTGGTCATGTCTTTTTCTTTATATGTCGAATGCTAGCTAGGATGATGTTAGCAAACTACTTTGGTTGACTGCACTCGTGGAGACTTCTGCTGACAAAAATGTCTCACGCAACACATCTATGGATCTCAGGGAATGAGATTCCCAGTGTCCGAAATATTGTGTCTGATACTAGGCTTGAGTAAATTGTGATGAACCAAAGGAGAATAAAAATAAATATATATTTATTTTTTCATCTTTGACGGTGAATAACACCATGCTAAAAATTACCAGACATGAAACATTCACCACCTTCTTGAGATCACGTGTACACAAAAATCTAAGCAAATGAATAAAGGGAAGATGATTAAACAGGATATTTTGTAGAGACAGTACTGAATTCTGCCATCCGGACACATGCAATTTGCAATATGAATATAGAATATATAATATCAGGCATATAAATTACCTTATTATGGCCAAGTGACACATCTATGGATCGGGCCAAATCTCCCCTTTCCAATGGCAGAGTTCAATCTGGATTTAGTATCACCAGGCGTGATTCACAAACCGCGAATGAAATCTACTGTAAGTACAGTTACTTTTTTATAATGTACATTTATCCGCGATTTCTCATCAGATTGCAATGCCGTTTTTTGCTAGACGTTCACAGAAAGGTAGATAAACTAACTGCATTCTGTTTTATGGCAATAACATTCAGGTTTGTCGGAGATAATCCCAAAAAATAAGATAAATAAAAAAGTCACGCCAGAAGTCAGATGATTGACAGAGGCTGGCATGAGCTGATTGATTGATTGATTGAAAAGTGTATTAACAGATTGCAGAATGGGTACAGTACAGTACAACTCAATACATACAATTGTTAAGGGGATGCAGACCAGAGAAAGACTTTCGTCTTGTTTACATCAGGGTCCCGCATTTTCAATTCATCATAACATATATGACATACATGACATACAGATAGACAGTACTGTTACATCTATACATTTATGACATATCAGATTTGCAAATACAGTACTGTTTGTGATACAAAAAGTGTCCAGAAAAAGAGTGTATATACATTTGACGTAGAAACTGTACATTGGGGGAGGTTGGGTGGGTTGGGTGGGTGGGTGGGGGCTGTACATTGGAGGTGGGGGGGGGGGGGGGGGGTTGGGTAGGGGGGACGACGACACTGTACACTGTACATTGGAATACTGACAAAGCCATACTTGGTCATTTACTGTACAACTGGGTTAGGACATTTGTAGGGGCCAGTTTCGAATTGCAGTCTCCCGTAGGTGTTCTTTGAGAGTGTTTTTGAAAGTGGGTAGTGATTCACATTCCTTTACAGCTGTGGGTAGGGCGTTCCACATTGATGTGGCATACTTGTGAAACGTGTTTAGTCCCTTGTTTGAGCCGAATCTGGGTTTAACATGATTTGTGGAGCTCCCTCTGGTGTTGTGATCGTGGTATTCACTGACCTTTGGGAAGTATTTTGACATGTACATGGGTACCTTGGTCGCGTAGTGTATCTTGTAGACCAGGCCCATTGCAAGTTGCTGTACTCTGTCGTCTACTCTAAGCCATCCTAGGTTGTCAAAGTGGGCAGGGGTGAGGTGGGTTCTAGGAGTAAGGTCAAGCAGTAGTCTGAAGTGTAGTTTTTTTTATTCGAAATACCATCGAAAGTCCTGGGTCTCCTCTTCTCATAGGACTACAAAATAAATGGCTGCATCATTTCCTTGCGTCAATATTCGCCTTTTTCCGACTAGATTTCTATAACTCATATTTCACTAATACCATAAACCATTGGTAAACTAACATAGTGCTGAAAATATACACTTTGACTGCTGTTTTGACCAGGTTAGGGTATTTACTCTTGGCTACATTTGAAAAAGAAATGTTTTATTAATTAATTCATACATTCTGTAGAGGTGGATTTATGGCGTGATGTCATTGTAGGTCCGGTACCGGACCCCTCGGGTTTAAGATGTTAAAATGTTTTGAAAGGTTGTTTTGAAAGGTAAAAAACATGGATTTTTCTGTGAAGGCAATTGAGGCTTAAAATGTTCCTCTTATGACACAACAAGGCAATTTATAAAGGTGTGGTAATAACAGCAATTCAGTGTTACCCTTATTTCCACCATGGATGCGCTGGTGTAACTCAATATATTTTTTAGATTGTCTGGAGGTGCATGCATATGAGACGTGGATGGGGAGGAGAGGGGGGCCCTGGGCCGCATCATGTGTACAGGGCCCAGAATTTCTTCCTACGCCCCTGGTCGCCATCATAATCATTTTCAACAATCGTGAGGGGACTGGTTATTATCACCTGTAATATTTCAATTTCAAACGTGGGAGAGATGGGAGTTCTCACAGACATGACTGGAAGTCTTGAGTGATTATCCCATCAGAGGCTGGTGTTAAGGGATGTCATTTGATATAGATTTGTGAAGAGCTTTATAATGGTCAATATCAAAGTAATCCAGTGCACACCAGGAGTGTTCAAATTAACTTTTTAGTTTAATTCATAGTCGTCTAAAAAATTGGAGCGAACAGTTCGCAGAGGCTTCCTCAGGTTCCCTCTTCACTTGATTGGGATCAGGTATGAAATAAAGATCTTCTGTGTCAATACAGTAGGTGGTAATAATTACTGACATTGTGAAATTTCACATATAAAGTTTCATATCAAAAGGTCAATTGTTAGTATATTAGAATTTTTTTTAGACTTTTATCTTGTATAATTTGTATACCATTCCATTATATTAGAAAACTAGTAGAAGGCACCAATAGGTATAAGTAAGTGGCTTTAATCACACAGCACACACAATGCTGTCATATTCTAGCCACTGCACTGCCACATTTGACCCCACTTGGTAAAGCTATAGAAGTGGCCTAAAGTAAAGTAAACCACAATATAGTGAACATATCAATAATTAAGCTACAAATCACAGCAATACGTGTCATCACGCCAGAGAGAACAAGATAAGAGAGGGAACTGAAGGTAGTTTAGGTGAAGTTTGCTGCAGCCATCATCACTTGTAGCTCTTCATGCATAGCATTAGTTACATTTACATTTAGTCATTTAGCTGACGCTTTTATCCAAAGCGACATGTTCTGTACAACAGGTCAGCAGGAAGGGTACAACTCTTTCAGCTGAGTAACAATCAAACAGAGTTGAAACTTATATCCTACAGTATTGAGTGCATAGTAGTAACAACATAATTAGCATAGTAGGTAGTCATATAGGCAAGGTAGAGTATTTAGTGGCAAAGTGCATAATAGTAAATGATAGTTTTCTTCTTCATTTCAGATATTGATTGAAGAAGTGTGTTTTTAGTCGACGGTGGACAGCTAGCAGTATCACTATTAAACAAAGAATACTGAGAACAAAGATGTTAATCTCACTCACCAAAAACATCTTAGGAAACCACACTGCATTGTCCAGGAATTAAAGCAGACATGGCAACAGTGGCCGGCAGTCAGTTATCTCAACTACTTGCAGTCTTTGACCCCATTTACCACCTGGTATTAACATGCGATTTGTAACTGGATATCTTATCTGGCACACAAGGTCTTTGTAAGCCCACACCAGACGCCAATCAAGCGGAGAGCGAACCTTGACAAAGCCACCAATGCGAAACGCGTGGTTCACTCCAATGTCCTATACGACTATGAATTGAACTAAAACTATATTTGAAAACTCCTGGCGTGCGCTTGATTACTTTGATACTGAGAACGTAGCATTTTTTCCTGCTCTGACTGCACTCTGGCTGAGTAGCACGGCTGCGCGCAGGCCACCCATATATTTTACAGCTTTATTACGGTGCTTGAATAGTGTGCAATCACCCAGCCCGCCCTCTCTGTTCACAGCGCCACGGTAATACGTAGGTGTTGCAGTGGATGAGTATTGAACAGCAAATGACTATCTTCAGTGCAGTACTTTCATGAAGAAGCCATGATGCGTGATTGCACAAATTACTATTCCACTGATCCATGTCATTCACAGTGGCGGCTCTTCTGCAACTGTCCTGATGTCTTCTGCATCCCTACAGGCAGGACGTTTCCCATAATATCCCTGTCTTCCCGAAACCATGTGTGGATTTAACGCGGTGTAAAACCAGTACTTGAATAGCGGCCCGGGGTTTCGCCTCTGCAAGCTATCGTTCCTACGTTCACTTGTTAATTTTTGCATGTCCTCAAGTTAATTCCAATCCTAATTAACTACCTTTGAAAATAATCTGTGGCATAATTACCATGAGGGTGTAACAGAAGCAATCAAGCTCTGCACAATTTATTTCTGACCACAGGGAAAACCCACAAAGGAACCCGCTCTTTTTTTCTTTTCTTTTTAGCTGAACTTTACCTTCAGTGATTTCATTTGTAGAGGGGTAGTATAAATAGAAACAGTGGAATAGGTGCACAGACAAAAATAGTGAGAACAAACAGGCAGCCGAAATAGCCGCGAAGTGTCAATTCTGGACCGAGCAGGAGCCTGGTTGTTCACAGCAGAAGAGCAGGAGCCTGGCTGTTCACACCAGAAGCGCAGGAGCCTGGCTGTTCACAGCAGAAGAGCAGGAGTCTGGCTGTTCACAGCAGAAGCGCAGGAGCCTGGCTGTTCACAGCAGAAGAGCAGGAGCCTGGCTGTTCACACCAGAAGAGCAGGAGCCTGGTTGTTCACACCAGAAGAGCAGGAGCCTGGCTGTTCACACCAGAAGAGCAGGAGTCTGGCTGTTCACAGCAGAAGCGCAGGAGTCTGGCTGTTCACAGCAGAAGAGCAGGAGCATAGGCGGAGTTTGAACTTGACGCCAGGGGGTGCGACTGCTTGGCGAACTATACCCGCGCGCACGCGCAGCGCGCGCGCGCGATTTTTTTTTACCTTTATTTTATTATTTTAGCGTTTTTACAATGCCCTAACCCCTAATTTTTCATTTTATTTAGGTAGTACAGCAGCACACACACACACTCACACACACAGCACTACGGGGGATCATTTTTAACTGACTTAGGCTCTAATTATTATTATTCATAGAGACTCTCGAGCAATAATAATTATTACAGCCTCCATTTTTCGTGGACGAAAAATATACCAGGCTATAGATATCAATGTTCCCGAAATAACGCTACCTGCCTCGACAAAATTCGTGCATTGGTTATCCAGATACATTAATTATCATCTCAGAATAAGTGGCTTTGTATCGCGCTGCTGCTGCTGGCCGCGCGTTGCCGTTAACCCTTTCACTGCCACACTACAGAAGGTTCGCCTTATAATGTGACATGATTACTACTATAAAATGAATGTATTGTAAAACAAAACATAATAGAATTCAGATTTGTTTCTCACAATTATTATAATTTTATTAAAAAAAAAAAATCTTGATTAAAAAAGAAAAAAAAAAAAAAAAAAAAGGGCAATTTCACCCCCGGCCACCAGGGGGTGCAATGCACCCCCTGCACCCCCATAAACTCCGCCCATGAGCAGGAGTCTGGCTGTTCACACCAGAAGAGCAGGAGCCTGGCTGTTCACACCAGAAGAGCAGGAGACTGGCTGTTCACACCAGAAGCCGCTTCTCCACGCCTGTTCTGCTCCTCTGTGGGGAAAATATACCAGACGGCGTAACTATCGCTGAAGATTGTGAGCTGACCGCGGTCCAAATGGTACAATCAGTTAGCGTTAGTCGGCGAAAAGAAAGTGGCTGCTCTTCACGCCCGCTTTGCATCCTGCGTGTCCTCTGTGTAATGGTGGTCTTCTCACTATTTTTTTTATATTGCAGCGGTTCTATCGCACTTGACTCAGCTACCGGTATATTCCCCTCTCAGTTCTACTCTATTCTATTCTGTTCTATTCCATTCCGGGGGATGATGTGTCGTCCAGATCCTTAAGCTCATAATCATAATGCTCTCTCAATTCATCACACCATCCCGACTCCTCGGATGGGCCCCTTTGACGCAGCCACTCTGACAATATCTTAATGAACGACTTCATTTTGAAATCCAACAGAAGGGAAGGGTGCGAACACGTCTCTGTTCCTGTGTAATAAATGAGATTGACCTCCAAACCTTGAGAAATGGATGACATACAGTAAATGTCACAATTGATCAATTGATTTGGGTGAATTAGCTAATGCACCTGTAAAGTGCACCCTTACCGTATGTAAAGAAACAACAACAAAAAAAGGCAAAGCATTCAACCCTTTGTTGCAATGAATCACAGAACGACATCTGTCTCAAAGTTGTCAGAGGTGGAAGAAAGGGGGCCCGCAAGGTGAAAAAGTTCAACTAATTCATATTTTAGAATAAATCAAAGTTGATCTGAGAGAGGGGAACTTTACTCAAGTGGATGTGTGCTGTCCTGAATCCCTTTCACAGCCTAGGGAACATTTAGAGATTATAAAAAATCCCCCTCAGTCTTCTCTGTTATTTTTTTTATTTTTATTTTTTTATCAGTCATGTACGGTAAAATGCAATTTGCAGGATGTTCTCTCAAGTCAAGAAGCTCAATCCGCCTTCGCCCTTCAAAAGCAAAAAAAAAAAAAAAAACATCAGTTCCAGTGATAGTTTTTGTAGCTCTGAGTAACTGTAGTTTTGGCACAGGGCCATCCGTACCCCCAAGGCCTCTTCGATCTGCTTCTGGCGAATGATCAGATGGGCTTTTATTCTGTTTCATGTTGCAATAAAAGGGAGACTGGGGATCTGCTCTGCAGATTTTTTTCTCTCCATATAGACTTTTTTCCGCCACTCATGATTCACTACGCTACTCTCAATGCAGGGATTTCACTTCAAGTGACCGAATATGGAGCCTCTGCTGTATAGTAAGATAGATTTATGCCTCTGTGGAAGCCTTGTGCATAGAGCTGTACAGAAAGGGCCTGTGGCTTCTGGATGAACCGTGGACAATGGTGGTTGTTAGGTACTTGATGAGTGAAAATAGTGCGCCCAGAAACGACGACGACCATGTGTGAAAAATCCTGCACTTTACGATAAAAACATGACATTTGGCAGACTGTCAGACCTTAGGGACTTAATGCCCTAAGAAAGGTTTTCGGCTATAGGCCCCAGCGTAGATTTGTCCCCTGTTCATGCTTTTATTGCATGATTTATGTATGATTCCCTAAAATATTGCACCTCTATCTTCTACTGGGCTAACAAGGACATGTGCACAATCATATCCTGTAAGAATCCGTCAATGTGATGTGTGAAATATTTGCCTCTGAATTCCCTTTCCAAGGCTGAGGTTGAGCTATCTGCTGTGTGACTGCCGGGGCTATAATTTGCCATCACTAGATCTTGATTATTATTTACTATGTTGTCAAGGTGAGGAGGACACTCAACTTTGTTGGTAAATAGATTCGCTGTCAGTGCCCCACTAAATCAGCCCTGTGTTGACCAGAGCTGTTGACTCTCTATACACCGTCCGCTGTATTCCATTCCCCTCTCTCCCTCCCTCCCCCCCATCTCTCTCTCTCTCTATCTCTCTCTCTCTCTCTCTCTCTCTCTCTCTCTCTCTCTCTCTCTCTCTCTCTCTCTCTCTCTCTCTCTCTCTCTCTCTCTCTTCTCTCTCTCTCTCTCTTCCCTCCCTCCCTCCCTCCCTCTCCCTCCCTCCCTCCTCTCCTCCCTCCTCTCAGACGATTGAGGTTGTCAGAAGCACAATGTTGACTTTGACACATTGATGATAACACGGTCTCCCGTACGCGCCCGGCCTGCCGGTAACAGCACATCCTGCCACCGGCTTTTTGAAGTTTGATTAAAGAAAGGAAATCACTCTGAGCCAACAAATTAAAGGGATGTGGCGAAGCACCGACGACTGAGACTGACCCCCGTGGAAAACCTCCCCCTGGCTCGCTGCTCCAGTCCCACTGCGTTGATCTCATCCCGTGTCACTAATGCCGTACGCATCGGTAATGTTAACATTGTGATGTTGATTCAATGCAAGTTGAATCAACCCTCCCCTTAGCCCCT
>NC_140184.1:17922930-17955430 GCF_963971535.1 Notolepis coatsorum
ACTCTGGCATGTTGTCAATGACAGCCTATAAAAGGAGACAAGAGCACGAGGCACTAGCACCGTCCTCTGCATTCATTGATCCCCCCCGGGGCCCCCCCCCCCACACACACACAGGAAAGTTGGCAGCCCATCAGGACAAAAAACACACACACATGTACGCATACACACACACACGCGCACATCACATAGAGCTCTACAAACACCTGTGCTTCCTATGTCTCTCTCCACTGCACAAACACACACACACACACGCAGTAACCTGACCACATGCGTAAATCCTACCTACCTCTGGGGGGGGGGGGGGGGGGGTGCTGTGGCTTGGGGTGGGGTTGGGGGTGGTCAGTGGGGTTGGGGGTGGTCAGTGGGGTTGGGGGTGGTCAGTGGGGTTGGGGGTGGTCGGTGTGGGTGAGGGTGGTCAGTGGGGTTGGGGGTGGTCGGTGTGGGTGAGGGTGGTCGGTGGGGGTGAGGGTGGTCAGTGGGGGTGAGGGTGGTCGGTGGGGGTGAGGGTGGTCAGTGGGGTTGGGGGTGGTCAGTGTGGGTGAGGGTGGTCGGTGGGGGTGAGGGTGGTCGGTGGGGGTGAGGGTGGTCGGTGGGGTGAGGGTGGTCGGTGGGGTTGGGGGTGGTCAGTGGGGGTGAGGGTGGTCGGTGGGGGTGAGGGTGGTCAGTGGGGGTGAGGGTGGTCGGTGGGGTTGGGGGTGGTCAGTGGGGATGAGGGTGGTCAGTGGGGGTGAGGGTGGTCGGTGGTGGTGAGGGTGGTCAGTGGGGGTGAGGGTGGTCAGTGGGGTTGGGGGTGGTCAGTGGGGGTGAGGGTGGTCGGTGGGGTTGGGGGTGGTCGGTGGGGGTGAGGGTGGTCAGTGGGGGTGAGGGTGGTCGGTGGGGTTGGGGGTGGTCGGTGGGGTTGGGGGTGGTCGGTGGGGGTGAGGGTGGTCAGTGGGGGTGAGGGTGGTCGGTGGGGTTGGGGGTGGTCGGTGGGGGTGAGGGTGGTCAGTGGGGTTGGGGGTGGTCGTGGGGTTGGGGGTGGTCGGTGGGGGTGAGGGTGGTCAGTGGGGGTGAGGGTGGTCGGTGGGGTGAGGGTGGTCGGTGGGGTTGGGGGTGGTCAGTGGGGGTGAGGGTGGTCGGTGGGGGTGAGGGTGGTCGGTGTGAGTCCCGTGGGTACGTGTGTGTCTTAATCTCAGGGCTCCACCGTGCCGCTCTGTGTAAATAGGATGTGGGAATGCGGGCGTGCGAGCGTGCCTGAAGAGGAAGCTGAAGGTTAAAGTGGCCTGCCCTCGCCACCGTCGACAGGTGAGCGGCATAATAGCCGGCTCGCTCACACAGGACTAAAGGGGAGATAGGGAAGGAAGCAGAGCCACCGGCCTCCTAATGACAGAATAAGTGAATATAGATGAGATGTTTAAAACAAGAGAGCCTTCAGTGGAGGGGGGGGAGGGGATTGGGGGGGGTTGAAGGGCGAAGGCAGCTTGATGGAAGGTCACTGACCATCTGATATCCTGAGTGATGCCCGCAGTAACAGAAAAAGAAGGAATTTATATCATGGCGGGTGTTTGTACATGACAGACTGACTCCAGATATGTTGCTTTTATGATCAATAAATCTCTGTTCTGTTTTTTCTTGTAGTTATTTTTTTGCATATGCAGTCTCCCGAGAGGTCTTTTAGCGAATTGTGTTATCCACAGGTGGCGCCGTGGATGTAGAGTTCTGTGGAATTATTTCCAGCCCCAGCTGAGCAAGCGATAGGGATACATTTGGCCCTTATTAACTCTTGCTAAGCGAAACAAAGACTTGTGTCCTATGGCGCGTCTCACGTGTTTATGTAAAGGGCAGCAAAGAGCGGTAACAAAAAAAAAAAAAAAACACGTTCTCTTAAAGCTTACAAATGGAATCATAACAGTTATGTAAATGCTTCATTAAGTCTTGGACGAGATGAACAATTACAACAACAAAAAACAACGCTCAGTTCCACAGCGCAAAAGTGGGGGCTCATCACAACAATGCTTGCCCTCGTCACTAGAGGGTGCTAATGAGTTACGAATGCAGCAAGCATCCTTCTACTGTTCACCTAGAGTGAGTGAGTGAGTGAGTGAGTGAGTGAGTGAGTGAGCGAGCGAGTGAGCGAGCGAGCGAGTGAGTGAGTGAGTGAGTGAGTGAGTGAGTGAGTGAGTGAGTGAGTGAGTGAGTGAGTGAGTGAGTGAGTGAGTGAGTGAGTGAGTGAGCACATTTGTGACTGATGTAGACTGTAGTGTGTGCAAAAAACACCCGTCTCACCGGAGTGCTTCGAGTACAAACACTCTCACTAGATGCAAACTCTCGACAAGTACGAATCCGCGTCCTGTACATTGTGTGCAACACCTAGTCAGTGTGTTTGGATGTCGAAAAACACAGTACTACTAGCTATGAAATCTCTAGTACTCACAGTGCTACTGGCTAGCTCCCTCTCACCTCAAATATTATTCCTGCATTCCATGTTCACCGCTCCACCGCGGCGTACGTCTGGAGGGTCTCTACGGAGCCCCATGAAGCCCGGATTCCTACATCCTCGTCCTATTGTTTGTTAGCAGACTGAGACCAAGTCCCTCCCATTTGAGATTCTCAGCGGCTCTGTGGGTGAAATGAAATAAAGATGAGGCAGAGGGAGAGAGGGTGCAGGCTGCAGCCCCAGGTGGATCCCTTCACAGCTGCTGACACAAAGGAGGCCACGTTGCAGATAGGGCTCTGTTGTTCATTTGCATTATTGCTATTGGTATTTGATGGAAAGGAGAGCACCTGAGAGAGGGAGTGATGGGAATAATGCTAAGTGTGTGTGTGTGTGTGTGTGTGTGTGTGTGTGTGTGTGTGCGTGTGTGTGTGTGTGTGTGTGTGCGTGTGTGTGTGTGTGTGTGTGTGTGTGTGTGTGTGTGTGTGTGTGTGTGTGTGTGTGTGTGTGTGTGTGTGTGTGTGTGTGTGTGTGTGTGCGTGTGTGCGTGCGTGTGTGTGTGTGTGTGTGTGTGTGTGTGTGTGTGGTGTGTGTGTGTGTGTGTGTGTGTGTGTGTGTGTGTGTGTGTGTGTGTGTGTGTGTGTGTGTGTGTGTGTGTGTGTGTTTGTGTGTGTGCGTGTGCACGTGCGTGCATGCGTGCGTGCATGTGCGTGTGTGTATTAATGCATGGGATTTGCTTATGAGAGGCTGCATTGGACAGGATGGGGGTGGGTCCCCAGTGTTTGGACAGATGAGGATTTCTGTGAAGCCTTAAAGGGACACACCGATATTATGGGTCAGACTAGACGATATAGATATCAATTTCCTCTCTGCACGTTCAGTAGAACAAGCCTGACATGGATAGGGACCACTAGCTTAGCTGTTGGCCGAAAAAACATCTCTCGCTGAGTTTTCCCCGCTTCCATTTATTCGTGCTAAGCTAAGCTAGCTCGCAGCCGGATAGCTTTGCACTGAACGCACCGAGAGGAAATTGGTATCTGTCTTCCTGTCTGACTATGGAGCAGACGGTGAGCGCATTTCCCATAATGTTAGCGTGTTTCTTTTACTTCTGAATTAACTTTTGAAATGTTCTTTTTCAATTTTTTTTTTTTTTCAACAACAAACACAACATTGACATCAACAATAATAATAATTATGACAAGACAATACAAATTATAAATACAGACTTAAAACTTGAGTCATAATTACAAAAAAACAAATACAAAATAAAAAAAAACACTATAAACAACACAAAATACATTAGAGATTAGACATTTCACAATCCCCCCCTCCTCCCCCCAAGACCGCCGGATCCCCCAGGACCGACACCTACCCCCACTCGCTCCGCTATTATTGATAGTCTCACCTCACTCTGAGATCCTGTTGGCATTCTATTTCATCTTTTATTTTGACATTTTATCCCTATTATCCTGTCTGTACCCCACGGGGATAAATAAAGGTATCTCTTTGCACTAAAGATGTAAACACTGTAGAGGCCCCATTTCTCTTAGTTTTGAGGCTGTGCCACTGTTGCACTTTTGGAGTCAGACTACGAACCACTTTAATCACCAGCTACATGTCTATGTATCAGGTATCTGTCTCACGGTAGCTGCCTCCGTGAGAGAGGGCTGGGTAAATTCATACTGTGTTCTTTCTTCTGCTGGGAGAAGCAACAAGGAATGATGGGGCAACGCTGTTTTAAATTACACAAGTTTGAATTGCTTGATTCAAGAAAGACAATTGGCTACAGTGACTACTATAGTACTTATAGTAGAATATATTAAATAATAAATTGAGGATGAAGTTCTCAGTTTACTAACGGCTTCTACATTAGACTGTGTCTTTTTTCTGGATGTGATGTCATGTCCTTGAGCTCAAAGGAAAAGGTAAAAAATGCCCACGGTTGCTCCCAGCTCCTTTCCGCGTGTTTGTATGGACGACACAGCGTCGGCGGTGGTATTGTGCCGCTGTGGCCTGTGTGATGGTGCATGCAGTTTCTGAGCGCAGAGCCGCACACCTCCTGGGTTTGGTAACAACGGGGATGGGGGTCTGTGCAGACTGACTGCATTGCAAAGATTGGCATCACTGTGATGATTGAAAACACACAGCATTCTCTGAGCCGCTCTGACGGCATGCAATGACGTTCACAGGGGCTGCGTGCACCATCCTTATAGACCACACCATCCTTATAGACCACACACACCATCCTTATAGACCACACACACCATCCTTATAGACCACACACACCATCCTTATAGACCACATACACCATCCTTATTGACCACACCATCCTTATAGACCACACACACCATCCTTATTGACCACACCATCCTTATAGACCACACCATCCTTATAGACCACACACACCATCCTTATAGACCACACACACCATCCTTATTGACCACACCATCCTTATAGACCACACCATCCTTATAGACCACACACACCATCCTTATTGACCACACCATCCTTATAGACCACACCATCCTTATAGACCACACACACCATCCTTATAGACCACACACACCATCCTTATTGACCACACCATCCTTATAGACCACACCATCCTTATAGACCACACCATCCTTATAGACCACACACACCATCATTATAGACCACACACACCATCCTTATAGACCACACCACACCATCCTTATAGACCACACCATCCTTATAGACCACACCATCCTTATAGACCACACACACCATCCTTATAGACCACACACACCATCCTTATTGACCACACCATCCTTATAGACCACACACACCATCCTTATAGACCACACCATCCTTATAGACCACACACACCATCCTTATTGACCACACCATCCTTATAGACCACACACACCATCCTTATAGACCACACCATCCTTATAGACCACACACACCATCCTTATAGACCACACCATCCGTATAGACCACACACACCATCCTTATAGACCACACCATCCTTATAGACCACACCATCCTTATAGACCACACACACCATCCTTATAGACCACACACACCATCCTTATAGACCACACCATCCGTATAGACCACACACACCATCCTTATTGACCACACCATCCTTATAGACAACACCATCCTTATAGACCACACACACCATCCTTATAGACCACACCATCCGTATAGACCACACACACCATCCTTATAGACCACACCATCCTTATTGACCACACCATCCTTATTGACCACACCATCCTTATAGACCACACCATCCTTATAGACCACACACACCATCCTTATAGACCACACCATCCTTATAGACCACACACACCATCCTTATTGACCACACCATCCTTATAGACCACACACACCATCCTTATAGACCACACACACCATCCTTATAGACCACACCATCCTTATAGACCACACACACCATCCGTATAGACCACACACACCATCCTTATAGACCACACCATCCGTATAGACCACACACACCATCCTTATAGACCACACACACCATCCTTATTGACCACACCATCCTTATAGACCACACCATCCTTATAGACCACACACACCATCCTTATTGACCACACCATCCTTATAGACCACACACACCATCCTTATAGACCACACCATCCTTATAGACCACACCATCCTTATAGACCACACCATCCTTATAGACCACACCATCCTTATAGACCACACACACCATCCTTATAGACCACACACACCATCCTTATAGACCACACACACCATCCTTCTAGACCACACCATCCTTATAGACCACACCATCCTTATAGACCACACCATCCTTATAGACCACACCATCCTTATAGACCACACACACCATCCTTATAGACCACACCATCCTTATAGACCACACACACCATCCTTATAGACCACACACACCATCCTTATAGACCACACACACCATCCTTATAGACCACACCATCCTTATAGACCACACACACCATCCTTATAGACCACACACACCATCCTTATAGACCACACCATCCTTATAGACCACACCATCCTTATAGACCACACCCACCATCATTATAGACCACACACACCATCATTATAGACCACACCATCCTTATAGACCACACCATCCTTATAGACCACACACACCATCCTTATAGACCACACACACCATCCTTATAGACCACACCATCCTTATAGACTACACCATCCTTATAGACCACACCATCCTTATAGACCGCACCATCCTTATAGACTACACCATCCTTATAGACTACACCATCATTATAGACCGCACCATCCTTATAGACCACACCATCCTTATAGACCACATCATCCACACAGACCACACACACCTCACCATCCATTCAGATTCAGATTCAGATTTATTCATACAAAAAGAGCAAAATCATTGGGTCTTGCCCCCTCGACATACAGCATGTCAATAAAATACACAATAGAATACATACGAAAAAAAACACAATAAAAACCAGCATAATAGTGATTTAAGAAAAAGTTACAGTGCTGCGAGTGGTGTTATAAACACCACTAAACAGTAGAATAAAATGTACGTACAGTACTTACAAATACTTAAAATACTAAATACATAAAAACACAGGGTAAAATCATAATTGTTAGATAGTGTTCATGAGTCTGATGGCTTGATGGTAGTATGAGTCCTTGAGCCTGCTGGACCTGGCTCTGAGGCTGCGGTAACGCCTCCCGGAAGGCAGCAGTTGAAACAAGCTGTTGTTGGGATGGCTGGGGTCTTTTATGATGATGCACCGGTTGTTGTAAATGTCCTGTATACAGGGGAGCTCACAGCCGCAGATTTTCTGAGCTGTCTTAACAACTCTCTGTATTGCTCTGCGGCTGTGAGCAGTGCAGTTCCCGTACCAGGCTGTGATGCAGCCGGTAAGGACACTCTCGGTGGTGCCCCTGTAAAATGCCTGCAGGATGCTAGGCCCCATGCCAAACTTTTCTTTAGTCTTCTCAGGTGGAAGAGGCGTTGTTGGGCCTTCTTTACCACCTGATCTGCATGGGTGTCCCCTTTCAGGTCCTCTGTAATGTTGACTCCGATGAACCTGAACTGGCTCACTCTCTCCACAGCAGCACCTCCAATTGTGATGGGGGCCAACTCCGTTTTCCTCCCCCTCCTGAAGTCCACCACCAGCTCTTTTGTTTTGGCGATGTTGAGCGAGAGGTTGTTATCCTCGCTCCACTGTGCCAGGTGGGCGACCTCCCTCCTGTATGCCGACTCGTACCCATCGGTGATCAAGCCCACTACAGTTGTATCGTCGGCGAACTTGACCACCAGGTTAGAGTGGTGTGAGGATACGGAGTCGTATGCATACAGGGAGTAGGGGGGGGGGGGGGTGCGGTGGGGGCTGCAGCACCCCCTGCTGGCGGGGAGTGTAACTGCAACTGCAAGGTTGTTTTGGCTTTTATTCCATTGTAATACCGAGGCTACTCAATGACACAGAGCGGAGCGGCACTGCAGATTTACCCTACTCTTGGAATTCATTGCCAGATCCTCATAGGGGCGCTGTCTCGATAATGCAGTGTTATTAAAGAATCGTGTAGCCGACACATGAACCAGTTGGGATTCGAATAGACGCGGCCTGGAAGCGTCAACGCAGAACTGGAAATCCGTTGGTAAAAACAATAGCGGCCTGGAATAGTTTTTGGGACAATTCGCAGTAAAGGAATATATCTGTCGGCGATGTTGTATGCGGGAACGAATTGCAGAGAGGGAGGACTGACTGAAGTGGAGAGTGTGTTTACTTGTGTCTCAGAAAAGAAATGTCTCAAAAACGAATATCTGATTTCTTTAATAATAATAACCTGGACTTGCTGCATATGCATCAGGATATTCTGGACTCACTGGACATTCATGTTGTCATGAAGGAGTTTATTATTTCCACCACTCCTGAACGCAAGACCACCATCGGTGTTCTACCGTCTTCGGAATAGGTAATGTGTGTTTATTATCGCTCCTGTGTGTGTGTGTGTGACACACACACACACACACACACACACACACACACACATGCACATGCACACACACACACACACACACACACACACACACACACACACACACACACACACACACACACACACACACACACACACACACACACACACACACACACACATACACACACAGATCCTGTGCGGTGTGCGAAACGAAAGTCCAAATGCTAGTTGTTGCCGCTTGCGGCTTGCGTCTAAATCGACAATAAATCGTCTTCTGATTAGAGAAAAACTGCTGCATTTCGTGTGTGAACTGTCTGTTGTAGTGTAAAATATTGATATTTCAAATGAATGGAAAATCATGAATGATGCGCTTTGCGCATGCATTTAATATGACGTTATTATTATTATTATTTATCCGACTCCAACTGCACCCCCAAGTATAAATGACTTCCCGCGTGCCTGGGCTCAGGACACAGCCCTGAGGAGCTCCAGTGCTCAGGGTCAGTTTCAAGTTCAAGTTTCAAGTTTCAAGTTTCTTTAATAGTTGTCATACAGAAGTACAGAATACTTTTATACAAAATGCTTCTTACTGTTACGCTCCAGAGACTGTGCAAGACGAGATAAGTATGAAATAAAATAACATAGTATAGCATGTAAATTAGAGGTAAAAAAAATGAGGTCACAGTGTTCAGTATAGACATATGTACAATGTTCGATGCAGAGGAGCGGAGGTGATGGAGCCCATCCTCGCAACCTGTTGCCGCTCAGACAGGAAGTCCAGGATGACGGTGCACAGCTCAGGGGTAAAGCCTAGGTTGGTGAGTTTGATGACCAGTTTGGAGGGGATTATTGTATTAAATGCCTAACTGTAGTCGACAAACAGCAATCTGGCAGATGTATTTTTGTTTTCTAGGTGAGTGAGGGTGCTATGGAGTACTGTGGATATGGCATCATCAGTGGATCTGTTTCCACCCTAAGCAAACTGGTGCTGGTCTATTGTGGGGGGTATGATGGCACACATTTTGTTTTTTATATGCCTCTCGAAGCACTTGCTCACTATGGGGGTGAGGGCAATAGGGCGCCAGTCATTTAGGCATGTTACCTTGCCTTTTTTGGGGACAGGCACAATCGTGGAGGAATCTCTTAATATGCAACGACCCACATGTGGGCCCTTCTTAGGACGATTTGCCCACCGGCACTTTGGCGACTCCTAGTGGCTCGGGTGTACATATTTTGTAATACAATATATATATATATATATCGAATTTAAGGCTTATTTGTTGCCTGTTGATAACAAAATCCGAGAAAATCCGTTCAGCGGTTCTCGAGTTACATGCCGGTATTTTAGGCTTGTGCAAAGTACACGGTATTGCGCAAAATACCACTCCCCACTCTTGGGGTTCTAGTTCCGTCAATCTAGATCCGATCTCGAAAATGATTGTGGAGGGTTGTAGCCAATAAGTATGGCTTTCCAATGATACCCCAACAGGGGATGTATGAATCAGGGATCTGGTGAAAAACTAACGAGCAAAAACAGTTTTTCGTTATTTTTTTACACAGTTTACCAAAATCACTCCTAATCACTCATTTCTGAATGGATCTTTATGAAATTTTGACATGTACTACATACGGCTTCAGGCTATGGGTCCATATGGATTTGTAAGCCATACCACCTTCTGGGGAAATACTACCTCTGGACTACTAACTACTACATCAACCTACTGCATCAACGTGTGGTTCCTCAGCTGCACAGCCGCAGAGAGGAAGGCGCTCCAGAGGGTCGTCAACTCGGCCCAGAAAATCATCGGCTGCCCTCTCCCCTCACTGGAAGAACTATACAACTCCCGCTGTCTTAAGAAGGCAGTCAAAATACTGAAGGACCCACACCACCCGGGCAACAAACACCTCATACGGCTGCGCTCGGGCAGGCGTTTCAGCGTCATGCCCACCCGGACTAACAGACTGAAGTTTAGTTTTTATCCCAGGGCCATATGTGCACTAAACTCAGCTAAAATTTAAAACAACAATCTCCCCTGCACCCCCCCCCCCCCCCCCACGCACACACACACACACACACACACACAACACTAAGGGATAGTGCAATTATCTTTTATACCCCCTGTTTATGTTTATGTTGTCTATTATGCCTTACTCTTGTTTTTATATTTAATACTGTGTTTAGGACTGTGTTTTTATGATCTAGGATTGTGTGACGGCTAGCCCCTAGGGCTGCATTTTAAATTTTGTTGTAACACTGTAACAATGACAATAAAGATCATTCTATTCTATTCTATTCTACTACAGAAAAACCTTTTCTACAACTCAAGTTCAGACCTATGTTACTCTATTACGTTAGCATTCAAATTGAATTTTCTTTCTGGAATCAGAAACGTCAGAATGTCATCTTTCAAAAGAGACCAGGCTCATGCATGTGCTATAAGTATAAAGTATGTTGTTTTGGTTTGCAAAATAAGTATGCAGTCCTCAAAAACACAACTAAAATGGCCAGGGAGAATCATTGCAGGTTAAGAGGTTAATTAAAGCAGGAGGGGAATAAACAGAGGGAGAGTGAGAGGTTGAAACACGGCCAGGGATCCCATCCGGACAGGCTGCCTTCCTGATGTTGACCTGGCTGAACATCATGCACACTTCACGCTCAGTGATGGTCAGATCACTGGGCATGATGGAGTTGGCGGGGGCTGTGGTGGGGGGTTAGTTGTGGAGGGTTGGTGGACTCAAACCGGGCATAGAAATGATTCAGCTCATCTGGCAGGGAGGCTGAGGCATTGGCTGCACACTCAGCTAGGTCTAGCCTTGAAGTCCGATATGGTATGGATGACCTGCCATCCACTGCACCATCCACACAGACCGCACCATCCACACAGACCACACAGACCGCACCATCCACACAGACTGCACCATCCACACAGACTGCACCATCCACACAGACCACACAGACCACACAGACCACACCATCCACACAGACCGCACCATCCACACAGAGACCACACCATCCACACAGACCGCACCATCCACACAGACCGCACCATCCACACAGACCACACAGACCGCACCATCCACACAGACCGCACCATCCACACAGACCACACAGACCGCACCATCCACACAGACCACACAGACCGCACAGACCGCACCATCCACACAGAACACACAGATTGCGAGAAGTAAAACACATTTAAATGTCTCACATCCTTCAAGCAGCCTCAGCTAATTATTAGACCTTAATAGCTCTGTCCGTCTGTATATCTACCTATCTACCTTTCTATCGACCTATCTATCGACCTATCTATCTTTCTGTATGCACCGTATAGTAGATTACACTTTATAACCACTGTGCAATTCCTTTCGGCTCCATGGTAATTCTTTTTTCTGCAAAATCCACTGCCTGTCATGTTTTATTCAAAGTGAAGAGAGCAGAAAGAGAGCTACTATTGCACTTTAGGCAGCAACACCTAGACCTATCGTGCTTTCTCTCTCTCTCTCTCTCTCTCTCTCTCTCTCTCTCTCTCTCTCTCTCTCTCTCTCTCTCTCTCTCTCTCTCTCTCTTCCTCTCTCCCTCTCTCTCTCTCTATCTCTCTCTGTTCCTCACTTTCTATCCTTAGCCAGCTGTTTCATGAACTTTTGTTTCAACAAAAACAACAACAACAACAACAACAACACAAATCCCAAGAATGGCCAAGCAACACATATTCCTGCATGTTGGCAGCTTAAATGGCAAACTAAATATCAGAAATATGATGAATAAATAAATAAACAACATAAATAAATAAAATGTTTACCACTCGAGGAGCGACCAATATGAATCTTGTCCACAAAATGCCTTCATAACACGACGTCTTTAATCAGAGTGTGAGTTTTAAAACCGGGAGATGTCGGAAGGCAATCACAATTATCTGTGTCAATGAGTGTGCCTGAGAAAGACCCCAGCCTGGGTTCTTGCTGAATACCAGATGCCAACTTGGACGAACCATATGGTGCCGTCTCGTCCCAGGTGAATATAGTGGGTGTACAGGAATTCACAACAGGTGTGGTGCCAACACTCTATTTACCTTCCTCATGCCCTTTTATGTCGGTCCCATGCTGTGCATTCATCAGAGGAGTCTCGAATGCAGAAAAACATATATTTAGGCTTAATTAAATATGCCGATGCAAATATCTCGATGGCAGCCCATCCCGGGTTCCACACGCCGCATACGGATATGCCTGTGTTGGTACCAGTCACATGCCAACACTTAGTGGCTGTTTTGTTAACGCTTTCACTACCACACTACATAAGGTTAACCCTTTCAGTACCACACTACAAAGGGTTGACGCTTTTCACTACCACGCTACAGAAGGTCAACCCTTTCACTAACACACTACAAAGGGTTAACGCTTTCACTAATGCACTACATGAGGTTAACCCTTTTAGTAGCCACGCTACAAAGGGTTAATACGTCCAATACCATGCTACAGAAGGTTAACCCTTTCACTACCACACTACAGATGGTCAACCCTTTCACTACCACACTACATACAGTTAACCCTTTCACT
This sequence comes from Notolepis coatsorum, assembly GCF_963971535.1. Lineage (NCBI taxonomy): Eukaryota > Metazoa > Chordata > Actinopteri > Aulopiformes > Paralepididae > Notolepis > Notolepis coatsorum. The sequence continues at coordinate 17,935,847 of NC_140184.1, forward strand.
ACCACACTACAGGAGGTTAAACCTTTCACTACCACACTACAGAAGGTTAACCGTCTGTGGTGTGGTAGTGAAAGGGGTTAACCTTTTGTAGTGTGGTAGTGAAAGGGTTAAACACCCCTCCCCGTCCCCTCCATGGCGTTCAGCAGCCTGTGTGTGTCTTACTTGTGTTGTTCTGGGCATGGGATCCCCAGGTACCCCAGGTATCAATAAGGCAATTGAGACAACACCAATCATTACGTGGTCCCTCATTGAACACACCTCGTTTGAGCCCCATCTGGGAGAAGTGGTCCTGGCTGTTCCATTCCAATGGATCTCACAGCAGCCCCCTTGTAGAGACGTGTCCTTGAACAGAGGTAAACACCGTCTCTCGTGCCTCATATTCACACTCTGTTTCCCTCCCGCTTCCCTTGTTCTCATTCTCTCTCTCTCTCTCTCTCTCTCTCTCTCTCTCTCTCTCTCTCTCTCTCTCTCTCTCTCTCTCTCTATCTATCCCCCCTATATCCCTCTCTCTCTCTTGCTCTCTCTCTCTTTATCTCTCTCTCTCTCTCTCTCTCTCTCTCTATCTCTCTCTCTCTCTCTCTCTCTCTCTCTCTCTCTCTCTCTCTCTCTCTCTCTCTCTCTCTCTCTCTCTCTCTCTCTCTCTCTCTCTCTCTCTCTCTCTCTCTCTCTCTCTCTCTCTCTCTCTCTCTCTCTCTCTCTCTCTCTATGTCTATGTCTATCTCGGTCTCTCTCTCTGTCTCTCAGACGTACAACACATAAAGCGTCGGGACATCATCCTGAAGAGGGAGCTTGGAGAAGGGGCCTTTGGGAAGGTGTTCCTGGCAGAGTGCTACAACCTAAGCCCCACCAAGGACAAAATGCTGGTGGCTGTCAAGGTACCAGTATAGTGTGTGTTTGTGTACGTCTATGTACATAATGCATGTGTGTGTGTGTGTGTGTGTGTGTGTGTGTGTGTGTGTGTGTGTGTGTGTGTGTGTGTGTGTGTGTGTGTGTGTGTGTGTGTGTGTGTGTGTGTGTGTGTGTGTGTGTGTGTGTGTGTGTGTGTGTGTGTGTGTGTGTGTGTGTGTGTGTGTGTGTGTGTGTGTGTGTGTGTGTGTGTGTGTGTGTGTGTGTGTTTAATTGTGCGCCTGCACACACACATTCCCACTGGTATCTTTAAATTTAGTTAACACTTAATTAAAGGAGTACTTCACCCACAAATCATAATTTGTATCAATTACTCACCCTGTGATTCCTTGAATCCGCGATGCTTTGAATCTGTGATGCCTTAAATTCATGAAAATAAATGTTCTTCTTCACAGTGAATTCAAATAAACGGTAAAAATACTTGATGAATTGAGGTTAATGGAGCAAAACCATATCAAAACATCTATTTGCAAACTCTCTCACAATTTATGCAGTATAATCCAAGTCTCATTTATCCAGTTGTATGCTCAGTACTTAAGAAACACATGCATTTTCTAAAATCTCGCTAATGAAAACATTTCTGGTTAAGTGCTGCTTTCAAATGGAAATTTTGTTATCCGTGTTCCCGACAAGAGTGAGTCCATTTGAACGACCCATCATTGTGGTATTCACAACGTTGTAAGTGGAACATGTTTAGCCTCAGTGGCTTCGACATGCATTGCCCAGTTGCCTAGCAATGGTGTCCTCACGATTTTCACTTGTTGTGAGATAGTTTGTAAACATGTTTTGATACTGTATGTATTTGCTCCATTAACTTCAATCAAGTATTTCTACCATTTTGGGGGATTCTACATTCACTGTGGAGACATGCAAGAAGAAAAAAAAATCATCGTGAATTCATGGCATCACAGGGTGAGTAACTGATATACAAATTATAATTTGTGGCTGTTCCATACTAACTATACCGTACCGTATATGCATTAGATAAAGTACCAAGTTACCAAGTGGCAATTGACATTCAAGATATGTTAGTAGATAGGAAATGTAATGAGATTGGCCTTCTTGTAGACCTTCACCATCATTGGATTATGCGATGTTTGATATTACAGGAGGGGAAGTTAAAGCATACAGTGGTAGACTGACAGGGAAGGCAGATGAGGGCTCTGGTGTTTGAATGAACAGGAAATTGCCCTCATCCATCAAAACGCCTTTGTGACTAGACTACCACTTCCGTCATCATCATCATCATCATCATCATCATCATCATCATCATCATCATCATCATCATCATCATCATCATCATCATCATCGTCATGGTCATCATCATCATGGTCATGGTCATGGTCATCATCATCACCATCATCATCATCATCATCATTTACATTTAGTAATTCAAGGGGGGTACCTCTGGCAGCTAAGCATAATGTGGTATTGTTCGCCTAGTAGTGCTGAACTTCAGTGCTTCACTCTGAGTGCATAGTAATATAGACATATTAGCATAGTATGAAGTATTATAGACATAGTACATAATAGATAGTAGTACTGTATAGTACATACGAGTTTGTTCCACCACCTTGGAGCCAGGACAGATAATCTGCTTAGTTTCAATGACCCCCCCAGAAGCCTAAAGAGGAGGGGGTCTTAGGCGGCTGGAAGATGCAGAGCGCACTTAGGCCCCGTTTAGACGGAAACGCTAGCAGGTGAATCCGCAAAAATATTTTTGCTGATGTGCCTTTTATTTATACGGAAACGGCGTTTTTACGGGGTGAAACCGCAAAAAAGTGAGACTACCTTCCAGGGTGGAATTCCTAGAAACGCAAAAGCTTTGCGATCTCGTCTAAACTATCAAAACGTATAAATCTGTTAAAACGATGACGAAAGGGTTGTCACGGCTCTGGTCGCGCGTACTGCTTACGTCACAGGTAGCAGGTATGCGCCAGTAGCCGAGACGTAAACAAAGCAAGTATGTCTGACTTATATCAACGGAGATCACCTGAAGGCTACATTGGCAGTACTTTTAACCCTTTCACTGCCACACGACAGAAGGTTACCCCTTTACTATCACACAACTGGCTGTCGTGTGGCAGTGAAAGGGTTAAATACACAAGAATCTGTCCCGCGGCGTGAGACCCGTGAGTGGACCCACTGTCTGTGAGTGACTCTGCTTTGGTGCAATCACATTCCCCATCCACAGTCTGCGAATCAGAGGCAGAGTAGGGCGGGTCTTCACAGCACGTCATGTGGCATATGCGCCAATCGTGTCACAGCGGGTCTCCGTCGTTACAGCGTCGTCTGCACGGAGAATTCCACTCCAAAACGCTCGTCTAAACGTAAAATTAAAAGTGAAACCGCAAGATGACTTTTGCGGTTTCTGTTCACAAAACGCTTGTCTAAACAGGGCCTTAGATACCATTGACTTGTTGCATGGAATGCCAGACCAAGTACTTTGAAGTGGATGTGTGCAGCAATGGGAAGGAAGCCTGCTCTCTGAGAAGTGGGCTAACATGGGCTGACTTTGGTAGTTTGGAGATCAGGCCGCTGTGTTCTGTATGAGTTGAAGTGCCTTGGTGGTGCAAGCCGGTAAACCAGCTAGCTCTTGCATTGTCAAGGTGAGACATGACTCTTGATTGCAGGAGGAGTTGGGTGGCTTCGTTTATCAGGAAGGGGGCGATCCTTCACACATTGTGTGAAATCTGCAGGTTATGGTTGTTATGTGAGGAGAGAAGTTCAGCCGGTCATCAAAGACCACACCTAGGTTCTTGGTGGTTGGGGAGGGAGCGACGCCTATGCCTTCCACAGTGATCAAAAGGTCGGTAAGTGCAGTGGCGGCCACAGTGATCAAAAGGTCGGTAAGTGCAGTGGCGGCTCGCCACTAGGGGCGCTCGGGCGCCGCCCCCCCTGGTTAAAAGAGAGAAGAACAAGAAACATTTTTTGTTTTGTTTTTTGTTTTATAGCCCTATAAATAATATAAACATGTTTAAAATGAATAATATTTACTCATTTTAAGTATGTTTGTGTTTCCAATGCACAATATAACGTTAATATATCAAATAAAAAATAATCGTTTTCCTGAACAGGAAGTGACTCACTCCTGCCGCATTTCTCCTGCCGCATTTCTCCTAGCCGTATTTCTCGGCCCGGGCTAGACGCAATAGCGCTCTGAGTGCGCGTCACTGTTTCATCGCTGTATCCGTCGCAGCCAATCAGTGCGTAACGCGCTGTGCGTTGAAATATGATGTTTATGATGGAAGCCAGGCGCGATTTGAAGCGGTCTAGGCAAGCAGCCATAGCAGCGTCTAGAATTTCCGTAGCCGCATTTCGCGGAGACGCTCTCTGATTGGCCGACGTCAGTTTCTGTTGTAGCTATTGTGTAACTTGTGTTGTTGTGATCATGCAGCTATTTGTCTTAGAGCGTGACGGCAAGTTCTTTCGACGGTTAAGCTTAGGCACTCTTTCAAAGTTGGTTAAGGTTAGAGTTTGTCTTAGAGCAGGGCGATAGAACGCCAGGTAGTTTGCAGGCTGTTCGACGCGGAAATGGGCAAAGACATCATCACAGTGTTATGTGTTGTGTGGTGCTAACAACAACAAGCTATATGGCGGATGCAGTCTGGACAGTGGTCTGGTCTGGATATACATCAACAGTCTGGGACAGTGGATTATACACTTTATCAAGCCCTCCTGCCCTGGACGTTTCGACTAAACAGTGAGTCTCTCGCTCTCGCTCTCTCAACACAGCGATGCTTCCTGTGTCTCCGAGAAATGCGGCTACGGAAAGTATTGACGGTGCTTGGCTTGCTGAGATGATAATAGCGATTCAAAACGCGCTGCTGTGTTGTGAACTATAACATTATTTTAGCTGCTGCTGATGCATAATGGTTGAATGAATGAATGGTGAGTTGTTTAAAATGACAACATATACATGTGTTAATTATTTTATTGGATTGATCCGAGAGAAAGAGAGAGAGATTGCTCCAGAGCATTTATTAACGTTACATTTTTACAACGTTACCTAACGTGAACCCCCTGCGACCACCCAACAGTAGATAGTACGAGCCGCTACTGGGTAAGTGGGGAGGATTCAGTCAGCAAGTGAAGTAGCTCAGTTTTTCTCTGAGAAGGTTGGTCATCATCCAGGCACAAATGTCGGACATGCAGGCCAAGATATGTTCAGAGACTTGGGTATCTAAGGGAAGAAAGGAGAAGAAGAGTTGAGTGTCATCAGCATATCAATGGTATGATAAGGCATGACAGGGCTGTAGGCTAAGCTTTTTCACTATGGGCACAGAATCTTTTTTAGGGGCACTTTTTTTAATAAGATTTTTACCATTATAGTGCAAAAAAATATATTCCTCCTGCCTCATTACTGTGGTCCTTTTATTTAACATTTAAGTGCTTTTGTTTTCAGGTTTGTATCTTTTATAATGAACCCACTGAAGTATTACCACAGCTGCAAACATTTCTTCTTTCATTGATAACAGTGTATTAACATTGTCCATTAGGGATGAATAATAATAATAATAGATTGGATTTTAAGAGAGAAGCGCCTTTCTCAGACTCAAGGACACTGTACAAGGAAAGGATGGGAAAATAAAAAAAATTAAATTGAACAAATATAATAAAATTCATAAAAAAAAATTATGAATATCTGTGTATAGTAACAACAAGAAAAAACAAATAAGATAAAAGAGATAAAAAAGGAAGCAAGGTTCTGTCCAATTGGATGAAGTGGTTGAAATTAACAAACAAAACAAACAACAACAAAACAAAACAACGGAATATGTGGCTTAAAAAAAAAGTCAGGGGTGGGCTATTTGGGAGCGGGGCCGTGTTACGTGAAGGCAAGTGTGAACAGGTGGGTTTTTAGCTTGGTTTTGAAGAGGTTGATGGTGTCAGAGCCTCGGATGAGGGGGGAGAGGGAGTTCCACAGTCTGGGGGCAGCTACAGCGAAAGCTCGGTCTCCCAGTGTGGAACGCCTGGTGCGGGGGATGGTGAGGAGGTCGGAGTTGGAGGATCAGAGGCCTCGTGCTGGAGTGTAGGGGTGGAGTAGGTTGGTTAGGTAGGAAGGGGCCAACCCGTGCAGGGATTTGTAGGTGAGGAGGAGGATCTTGTAGGGGATTCGGTAGTTGATGGGGAGCCAGTGGAGTTTTTGCAGGGTGGGGGTGATGTGCTGCCAGGGTTTGGTGCGCGTGAGGACCCTCGCAGCAGAGTTTTGGACGTACTGTAAGCGGTCCAGAACCTTCTTGGAGGCACCAAGAAGGATTCCGTTACAGTAGTCGAGGCGGGAAGTGATGAAGGCGTGAATGAGTGTTTCCGCTGAGGTGTCGGAGAGTGAGGGGCGGAGGCGGGAGATGGTTCTGAGGTGGAAGAAGGCGGATCTGGTGACAGACTTGACGTGAGGGTGAAATGAGAGGGTTGAGTCCAGTATTACACCCAGGTATCGTTAGGATTTTATCGATACTACTACTCGTATCGATACTGCTTAACGGTGCGGTACTTTATCGATACTATTATCGGTTATTTTGTATTACTTTGCAAATCTTTTTTTTATTAAGAACATAATCGACATTGCTTTATTATTCTTGTATATAACTATATTACTGCACATGGCTACTTTTTGATAAATTAATACAAGCTGTCAGATAAATTAACTATTTTGGGACTTTCTATTTTATTTAGAAAGTTCTTAAATCAGAATGTCCCACCCAATACCTAGCTGTTAAAAACAGTTCACTACTGCATTTTATTAGTAGAGATACTTTTAGAACAATAGCCTGATGCTGTATTTTCCGTGAGTTGAGTGGATGCATGGCCAGAGCAGTGTGTGTGTCTGTGTCTGTGTGTCTGTGTGTCTGTGTGTCTGTGTGTGTGTCTGTGTGTCTGTGTGTCTGTGTGTCTGTCTGTGTGTGTGTGTGTCTGTCTGTCTGTCTGTCTGTCTGTCTGTCTGTCTGTCTGTCTGTTCTGTCTGTCTGTCTGCCTGCCTGCCTGCCTGCCTGCCTGCCTGCCTGCCTGCCTGCCTGCCTGCCTGCCTGCCTGCCTGCCTGTCTGTCTGTCTGTCTGTCTGTCTGTCTGTCTGTCTGTCTGTCTGTCTGTCTGTCTGTCTGTCTGTCTGTCTGTCTGTCTGTCTGTCTGTCTGTCTGTCTGTCTGTCTGTCTGTCTGTCTGTCTGTCTGTCTGTCTGTCTGTCTGTCTGTCTGTCTGTCTGTCTGTCTGTCTGTCTGTCTGTCTGTCTGTCTGTCTGTCTGTCTGTCTGTCTGTCTGTCTGTCTGTCTGTCTGTCTGTCTGTCTGTCTGTCTGTCTGTCTGTCTGTCTGTCTGTCTGTCTGTCTGTCTGTCTGTCTGTCTGTCTGTCTGTCTGTCTGTCTGTCTGTCTGTCTGTCTGTCTGTCTGTCTGTCTGTCTGTCTGTCTGTCTGTCTGTCTGTCTGTCTGTCTGTCTGTCTGTCTGTCTGTCTGTCTGTCTGTCTGTCTGTCTGTCTGTCTGTCTGTCTGTCTGTCTGTCTGTCTGTCTGTCTGTCTGTCTGTCTGTCTGTCTGTCTGTCTGTCTGTCTGTCTGTCTGTCTGTCTGTCTGTCTGTCTGTCTGTCTGTCTGTCTGTCTGTCTGTCTGTCTGTCTGTCTGTCTGTCTGTCTGTCTGTCTGTCTGTCTGTCTGTCTGTCTGTCTGTCTGTCTGTCTGTCTGTCTGTCTGTCTGTCTGTCTGTCTGTCTGTCTGTCTGTCTGTCTGTCTGTCTGTCTGTCTGTCTGTCTGTCTGTCTGTCTGTCTGTCTGTCTGTCTGTCTGTCTGTCTGTCTGTCTGTCTGTCTGTCTGTCTGTCTGTCTGTCTGTCTGTCTGTCGTCTGTCTGTCTGTCTGTCTGTCTGTCTGTCTGTCTGTCTGTCTGTCTGTCTGTCTGTCTGTCTGTCTGTCTGTCTGTCTGTCTGTCTGTCTGTCTGTCTGTCTGTCTGTCGGTCGGTGTGTGTGTGTGTGAGAGAGCGCACGCTTTGCGTAGTGGGGGCGTGTAAACAGTGTCACCTGAACTCGCACCAAACAAGGCATAGGGAAATAGTCAGACATCCCAGAATTATTTCATAATACAAAGTTTCTGAATCGATATTTGGATTAAACCAAGTTGTATGCAGTGATGAACGGTCTTTCCCCACGGGACAGCTTGCTAACGATAGCAGTGTAACTTAATGTTACACATGTCATGCTATATGCATGCTTGCTTGCTAACGTTAAGATAGCAGTGTAACTTAATGTTACATAGGTCGCGCTATGCATGCTTTTTTCGAACATTTCGTTCTCTCCGCTATGATGAGCTCTGTCTGTATGCAGCTTCAGCACAGACAGCACCTCTCAAGTACCCGTATGTGCATATGCGTATGTCCATGTGAGTGTGAGCGACTCGAGTTGCGTGAGTGTGTAACTAACAGCCCCGCTCCTAGGGCAGACGGAGAGAGACTGAGGGAGGAGAGATATAGAAAACGGCCAACAAGATTAGTTTGCGACGTTTAAATTCCTCTGAAAAAAAGGAGTGAAACGCAAGGGTGCCCCCAAATATTTTTTTCTATTCGCACAGGCTATTTTTTGGCGCAATATGCGTCACCCTCATCGCACTGTACAGCCCTGCATGAGAAGTATAGGCGGCGGGTCTATTAGGCCAGGGGGGACTATGCCTACCCAAAATATTATGCTGGGAATTTTGAAATGTATATATAATATATGTGCGCAGGCTGCTGGCCAAGGTGTCAATGACGAAGGTGTCAGTCGGCTAGGTGGCAGCGTTTAACATTCCAGGTACAGGCAGTAACCAATCACCCATAGGCTCAGGTTAAATAATGTAGCCAATCACATCATTCACATGATCATCCTGATCCCGCAGGCAGAGTAAAGCAAACATCTGCGTTCTGAATCTCCGCCCGCCGATCGCTTTGTAGCAAACACCAGCCCACTATTTTGAGTAAAATTTCAAAAAGCTAAATGGATATGGTATTTTCCCAAGGCATATAAACAATGTAATTTAGAAGCTGCACCAGGCTGCACCTGGGCATAACTACACGGATAACCTGAGGCTGTATGTTGCATTATCTTGGCAAACAAGGGCTTGCTCTAAGTCAAAAGGACATGATGAGAGTCAGAGTTCATCAAATCGTGGAAACTTTTTAGAGCTACTGTATGTACATTGTTTTCAAAGCATGATGATATCTAAATTTACGAAAGACGTTCCCTTCATTGCTGTCAGCACTGCAACTTGTGATTCAAGTCATGAACGGTCTTTCTCAGCAATGAGGCACATCACATCCAAAAGAACAACAATGCGCCAGTCTGCTTCACATTGAAAGTGATCTCACAGACAAAGTTAAAGCAGAAAAGATCATTGATGCCAAGAAAGACGAAACGTCACATTTTGCTGCATTAAGGCAAGACAATGGTTAATCTATTATTGGATGCCTTCATTTGAACACTTAATTTGCACTGTGTATTGACAAAAAAGGAAACATTTTGCGTGCTACGCGCTATATAGCCTACCCTAATGTCCGGTTCATGCGCCGCCTAGGATGAGAAGTGATCATGTTAGCCAGAGATTTGACGTAGGGAGAGAAGAGGAGCGGTCCAAGGACCGAGCCCTGGGGGACACCCATTTGTAGGGGGCATGGGTTCGATAGGGTGCCTCTCAATGATAATTTATCAGAGCAGTCATCGAGGAAGGATGACAGCCATGCCAGCACAGAACCAGCACAGAACTCCCATTCCTGCAAGGGATGGGAGAAGGATCTGATGGTTGATTGTGTCGAAGGCTGCTGACAGGTCCAGGAGAATCAGGACAGAGGCAAGGTTTTTTATGTGAAGAGCCTCTGTGACTGCTATGAGGGCCGTCTCTGTGGAGGGTCCGGTCTTGAAGCCTTACTGATTTGGGTCCAGGAGGTTGTTCTGTAATAGATAGTCTGTGAGCTGGTTGGATACTTGTTGTCCAGGAGGGAGAGGTCAGAATGCCAGTGCCTCAACAACGTTTGGAGGGTATGGGTGTGTGAGAGAAGGCGTATGCTGTAGATAAGGCTGCAGGTGTGGTGAGATTATCTGGTGTTATCCAGGTCTGTTAGCCAGGAGTTGTAGGCAGTTATGAAGTCTGACTCCTTCACAGTTGGTTGGCAGTTCCATAAGCCCCTGCATATGGTGACAGGTATATTTGTGGCCATGGACGGGTAGCGGAGGTTGACAGGGTCACTTCCGAACTGTTGTGGATGGCCTGAAGATTACCTGAAGGATGAGATTGGAGTAGGGATAGCTAGGAAGCACGTGGTGAGTGGGATCAAGTTCAAGTTCAAGTTCTTTAATAGTTGTCATACAGAAGTACAGAATACTTTCATACAAAATGCTTCTTACTGTTACGCTCCAGAGACTGTGCTAGACAAGATAGTATCAAATAACATAATAACATAATATAGCATGAATTTAGAAGAAGAAAATGAGGTCACAGTGTTCGGTATAGACATATGTACAATGTTCTGAGTTACCATATAATATACAATACACAATACTATGCAGTGTACTAATGTACAGTACTATCTAGTGCAAAGCAGAAATGGGATGAGGTACAATTTTAGGTACAATTTACAGTAAGGTGCACGAGTTGTAGTGCAATCCTTCATCCATAAATATAAAGTGTGGGGAGTGGGTGCTACAGTGTGTTTGTTTAAAGTGGGTGTGTGCTATAAAGTGTGTGGAGTGGGTGCTACAGTGTGTTTGTTTAAAGTGGGTGTGTGCGTGTGGATGTGTGTGCTATGTGCGTTTGGTGGTTGTTGTTGTGTAGTGTTCATTCATTGTTCGTTTAGCAGCCTGATGGCCTGGGGATAGAAGCTACTTCTGAGTCTTTCTGTGCTCGCCTTGAGACTCCTGTATCGCTTGCCTGACCGCAGCAGTTCGAAGAGGCAGTTGTTCGGGTGACTGGAGTCTTTAATGATTCTCTTAGCCTTGCCCTTGCAACGCTTGTAGTAAATGTTCTGGAGGGTGGGGAGCCCCCCTCCAATTGTGCGTTCGGCTGAACGTGTCACTCTTTGTAGTCTGCTTTGGTCTTTTGCAGTGCTATTCCCAAACCAGGAGGTGATGTTGCCGGTCAAGATGCTCTCTATTGTACATGAGTAGAAGTTCTTAAGGATCTTCTGGCTGACTTGGAACTTCCTTAGGCGCCTGAGGAAGTAGAGGCGTTGTCGTGCCTTCTTCACCACACTGTTAATGTGTGTGGTCCATGTCAAGTCCTCGGATATGTAGGCTCCGAGGTACTTGAAGCTGTTGACTCTCTCAACCGGTGCCCCGTCGATGCTGAGGGGGCTGTAGTCCTTGACCCCCGACCTCCTGAAGTCCACAATAATCTCCTTTGTTTTGCTGACGTTCAGGGAGAGGCTGTTTTCCTGGCACCATCCCGCCAGGACCTTGACCTCTTCCAGGTAGGCCCTCTCGTCGTTGGCAGAGATCAGGCCCACCACCACTGTGTCGTCAGCAAATTTGACGATTGTATTGCTACTCCGCTGAGCCACACAGTCGTGTGTGTACAGGGAGTAGAGGAGGGGACTCAGAACACAGCCCTGGGGGGCCCCTATGTTGAGGGTGATGGATGAGGAGGTGCAGTTGCCTGCTCTCACCACCTGGGGTCTGCCAGTCAGGAAGTCCAAGACCCACTGGCAGAGGTCATAGCCCAAGCCCAGGTCCCTGAGCTTGGCTATGAGTATGGAGGGGACTATGGTATTGAATGCCGAGCTGTAGTCGATGAATAGCATTCTCACATAGTTCCCCTGCCTCTTGTCCAGGTGTGATGCTGCTGTGTGCAGCACATGGGATATGGCGTCCTCCGTGGACCTGTTGGGGCGGTATGCAAATTGCAGGGGGTACATGTTGATGGGGAGGGAGGAGCAGATGTAGCCCTTTACTAGCTTCTCAAAGCACTTCATGGCTATGGAGGTGAGAGCTACAGGGCGGTAGTCGTTGAGGCAAGCAGGCTTGGATTTTTTGGGTACAGGGATAATAGTGGACTTCTTCAGGCAGGTGGGGATGACAGCCTGTTCTAAGGACAGGTTAAATATGTCAGTGAATACTGGGGCCAGTTGGTCGGCACAGACTTTTAGGACGCGGCCGGGGATGCCGTCCGGACCTGCTGCCTTCCTGATATTCACTTTTTTAAAGGTCCGCCTCACCTCATGCTCTGTTACCCTGAACACTGCGCCTCCATCAGCAGCCGACCCCCCCCCCCCCCCATTGCCGAGGCTTGTGAGCTGGTGTTGTTATTACCAGCATCAAACCTCGCATAGAAGGTATTGAGGTCGTTTGCTAAGGAGATGTCACTGTTCAGTTTGAGGGAGGCGCCTTTGTAGTCTGTCATCGTTTTGAGCCCCTGCCACATAGCTCTAGAGTCAGCTTGTTCAAACTGGAGTTCAATTTTATCCCTGTAGCGCCGTTTGGCCTCTGACACTGTCCTCCTTACGTTGTGTCGCGCCACCTTGTGGTCATTCATGTTGCCTGCCACTAGGCCGTCATTGTATGCTTTGGTGCGCTCTCTCAGAGCTTCACGGACGGATTTGTCTACCCAGGGTTTTTGATTTGGGTAAACTTTCATTTTGGTAGTGGGGATTGTTTCTTTCACCCTAGTACAGACATAGTCCAGCACTGTCTCCGTGTAGGCATTAATGTTATCTGTGTCGCGGAACACAATCCAGTCTGTGTGGTGAAACACTGACCGGATCGTCTCTTCTGACGTCAGATCCCATTTCTGCACCTCTCGCGAGACTACGGGAGTACTTTTAATTCTCTGTCTATACTTTGGTGAAAGGAAAATGGATGCGTGATCTGACTTGCCAAAGCCACTATCAGAATGAGCCTTGTAGCCACCTTTAAATTGCGTGTAACAGTGATCTAGGATGTTACCGCCTCTGGTGTTGCAAGTCACATGCTGATAGAAGTCGGGCAATACCTTTCTCAGATTGGCGCTATTGAAATCTCCCAGTACTAAAATGGCGGCGTTAACGTTAGCCACTTGTATTCTATTTACCTCGTCGTGTAGTCTGGAGAGCGCAACCTTGTTGCTGGCTTGCGGTGGAATATACACTCCGACCAGGACGATCGCCGTTAACTCCCTCGGGAGGAAGAAAGGACGACACTTGATGGTTATATATTCCAGTTCTGGGGAGCAGTGGTTGGATAATTCCTTCACGTTCGTTGGATCACTCCAATTTTTGTTAAACATGAAGGCAATACCTCCTCCACGTTGTTTACCGGACTCTGATGATGACCGATCCTTTCTATGGATAAAGAAGTGATCCGCTGGTTGAATTGCGTGATCTGGAACCTCCGGTGTGAGCCATGTTTCGGTGAAGCAAAGGATATTGCAGTCCCTAACGTCTCTTTGATATTGAATCCTTGCTCGGATGTCATCCAGTTTATTGTCTATTGATTGTACATTGGCTAGCAATATACTGGGAAGTGGTGTACGGTGGCGTCTGGATCTCAGCCTGTTTCGGATCCCAGCCCTCTTTCCTCGTCGTCTTTTCCTGGGCTCTGGGAACAAAGGGTCTGGTCCTAGTCTCCGGAGAATTTCTTCAGGCCATTGGTGTGGTTCGGAAAGCTGATCCAGCGAGTAATCCAGTTGGTAAGTTTCCTGTAATCCAATGTCTATGAGTGACTGACGGTCATATACATTAAATGCACCAACAGTTGGTACGCACAAAACTCTAAAAACTATAAATATTAACCAAAGTAAACACAGTCTCGACGGAGCGAACAGAGAGGCAGCCGATCGGGGCGGCGCCATCATCATAGACTCCTGGTATACTGGTAGATGTAATTAGTAAGAGGAAAGGTTAGGTGTTCAGAAGATGAAGAGGGGAGGAAGAAAAAGTACAGCCACAAGAGTAAGTAAGGATCTACTGTCTGTAGGGTGATTTCTCAGGTTAGATTGTCCTTCCTCAGACAACTCCCTTGTCTTTGTTCACCTCTCTTCATTCGATGCTGAGGAGACACTGCTACACTGCCGCTAATGCAACATGCACTTATATCCCTTAGCTCTAATTACTAATGTCAGACACGGTAATTAGGCGGAGGGGTTCAAAAGCAGCGACGGAGACCACAGTCAAATACTAGTATACTGCTCAATGTAAGAACAGCCAATTTTCAACAATAGTGCAATATTAATCATCATCATCATCATCATCATCATCATCATCATCATCATCATCATCATCATCATCATCATCATCATCATCATCATCATCATCATCATCATCTTTATCTTCTTCATCATCATCATCATCATCATCATCATCACCATCAACTGTATCATCATCATCATCACCATCATCTTTATAATTATCATCATCATCATCTTTATCATTATCATCATCATCATCATCACCATCATCTTTATCATTATCATCATCGAAAGGGCGGCTACGTGGCGTAGTGGGCAAGGCGCTCGCCACGAAATCTGGAGACGCTGGGCTTGCCTGTTCGAGCCCAGCGCTCCACATTTGCTTTCAGTTTAGCTGGTCGTCCGTACTAATACACATTGGCCGTATTAGGGGGTGGGAAACTGATGGGTGGGGATCGGGCGTTGTGGACAGCGACTCCTACAGGTCGGTTGGTGCGCCTGCGCAGTAGAATCAGGAAGTGTCGGGGGCAGCGTGAGCCTCCCACGCGTTACTCCTCGCCACTGAGAGATCGAGCTGCGCAGGTGAAAAGATGCGACTGCTGTTACCTCAAGTACCGGAGGGGACTTGTGCTATGTATGACTTAGTCCACATTGCAGCCGGCTTGTGGGAGGCAAGAAACAGCGTTCGTGACAGGGGAGGGTTGAATTGGATGATACGAAATTGGGATGGGAGAAGATATAGAAAATGGGAGAAAAAGTGGATCAAAAAAAAAATCATTATCATCATCATCATCATCATCATCATCATCATCATCATCATCACCATCATCTTTATCATTATCACCATCATCTCATTATCATCATCATCAATGTTACGGACGGTCATGGTTATCCTCATCATCATCATCATTATCACCATCATCTCATTAACATCATCATCATCATCATCATCATCATCATCATCATCAATGTCACGGTCATGGTTATCCTCATCATCATCATCATCATCATCATCATCATCATCATCATCATCATCATCATCATCATCATCGTCATCATCGTCATCATCACCACCATCAACTTCATCATTATGAAATATCTGGGGACAGATATTTCCTCAAATCAGGTCCAGAGGCCTAGAGACACACATCCATCAGTCTGGATCATAACAGGGATAATGACATTACGCACAGGTTCAATTGTGAGGAGCCAGCAGGAGCCAGCAGCTCCAGCACACGAGGAATACATGATGAGCAGCTTTTTAAAGAGATACACAGGGTACACAATTTAAAGAGATACACAGGGTACACAATTTAAAGAGATACGGGTACACAATTTAAAGAGATACGGGTACACAATTTAAAGAGATACGGGTACACAATTTAAAAAGATACACAAGGGGTACACAATTTAAAGAGATACGGGTACACAATTTAAAGAGATACACAGGGTACACAATTTAAAGAGATACACAGGGTACACAATGTAAAGAGATACGGGTACACAATTTAAAGAGATACACAAGGGGTACACAATTTAAAGAGATACGGGTACACAATTTAAAAAGATACACAAGGGGTACACAATTTAAAGAGATACACAGGGTACACAATTTAAAGAGATACGGGTACACAATTTAAAGAGATATACAAGGGGTACACAATTTAAAGAGATACACAGGGTACACAATTTAAAGAGATACGGGTACACAATTTAAAGAGATATACAAGGGGTACACAATTTAAAGAGATACGGGTACATAATTTAAAAAGATACACAAGGGGTACACAATTTAAAGAGATACACAAGGGGTACACAATTTAAAGAGATACGGGTACATAATTTAAAAAGATACACAAGGGGTACACAATTTAAAAAGATACACAAGGGGTACACAATTTAAAGAGATACGGGTGGGTACACAATTTAAAGAGATACACAAGGTGTACACAATTTAAAAAGATACACAAGGGGTACACAATTTAAAGAGATACACAGGGTGTACACAATTTAAAAAGATACACAAGGGCAGGGCTCTACGCTAACCTTTTTCCCAAGTGCTGAACAAATTTAGGAGCACACAAAGAAATTTAGGAGCACAGTGAAAATATTTCAAGTAACAGAGTTTATTTATTTTTTCAAAAATAAATGTATATGTGTACTGTGTGTGCATGTGTGTAAATTAGCTCTTGCTACAACGCTGCATGTTTACATTTTGTATTTTGTACTTGATGTTCATTAACATGTGCTGTCCCTATCAAATAAACTATCAAATCAAACTAGTGCTACAAAAGTAACAGTCACTTAACTTTAGCTTTTGCCCCATTTTATGCATACAATGCCTATGTTTTGGCTGTGTTGCTCTTCTAGAAAAATAATCCTTTCAGGGTTGCCTATTGAAATACTGTACACCTCCAGTACAGAAACATTGTTTATGAGTTTGCGTGTCAGGTAGACCATTGATTGACAGTCGAGTCTGCCAATTACGTCACACCGCTTGCACTCCGGCCGTCCGGCGCTGCAGCTGCTGTTGATAACGCTAGCCAAGTTAGCTGTACACACATACACAGTGGGCCAGTTACTTTGGTGTAGGGGTGTAACAATGCATCGATCCTAAGGGGAAAATTCAACTGCATCGATTTGAAAATGTTAGAATCGATTATCGCAATTTTAATGTGTACACAGTATTATGTTATCATGTCCGTTACAGTCAACACAACGACATACGCTACTGCATCAACGTTATGATTAACAAAGCAAGGCATTCGTTTTGTTGCATTAACGTTATATTACTATTGCTATAGCTAAATCTAGGTGTTCTAAAATCTATTGCTATTGGTAAGACTATAATAAGTTAGTGTCTCGGAAAACGCTCGCATATCGCAATCAGAGCCCTGATCGCAATGACCAACTTGCAGGAAGTAAACAAGCCAAATGAGAGCTTCCGATTGGTCATTTGCTTTATTTCCCATGAAACCAGTCACGTCACTCTACTGTGATTGGACCGTTGGCTTGAGTGCAATGTGGGACTTGTCGTTTTTTAACGATTCTCAGCAGAGAAATAAAAAGAACGACTGAGGCTGTAATCTCCACTCGCACGCTGTGCGA
This sequence comes from Notolepis coatsorum, assembly GCF_963971535.1. Classification (NCBI taxonomy): domain Eukaryota; kingdom Metazoa; phylum Chordata; class Actinopteri; order Aulopiformes; family Paralepididae; genus Notolepis; species Notolepis coatsorum. Next base: position 17,952,967 of record NC_140184.1, read on the forward strand.
GTAATTGATTTTTCAGGTTCGCACACACATATTTTTAGGGGCATATGCGAGCAATATGGTCGCACTGTAGAGCCCTGCACAAGGGGTACACAATTTTAAGAGATACACACAGGGTACACAATTTAAAGAGATACAAAAGGGGTACACAATTTAAAGGGATACACAGGGGTACACAATTTAAAGAGATACACAAGGGGTACACAATTGAACCCCTTAAGCCAGAGCAGTCCGGTACAGGTACGAGATTGATATCACGCCATAAATAGATGAATACAGAACGTATTAATTAATGTTGCGTTTCTTTTTCAAATGTAGCCAAGAGTAAATACCCTATCAAAACAGCAGTCAACGTGTATATTTTCAGCACTATGTTGATATGATGCTTTTAAGTGTTACAAATCTGTGCGCATTGCATCGGAAAGCGGAGGATTTAGGAGGAAGTAAAGCAGGCTGTCATAAGTGTGTGTAGTCCTATTAACGGGGAAACCCAGGGCTTTCGATGGACTTTCGAATTTCATAAAACTACACTTCCCAGCTCACGGCAGCCCCTGTCAATCATCTGACTTCCAGCGTGATTTTCAGGATCATATCTCATGGGTCGAACAAACCTGAATGGTATTGCCATAAAATAGAACGTAGTTTGTTTCTTTACCTTTCTGTGAATGTCTAGCAAAAAACGCGTTGCAATCTGATGAAAAATGGCGGAGATATTTACATTATAAAAAGGTTTTTGCTGCCCTGTCAGGAGCGCCTGGTGGTACTAAATCCAGATTGAACTCTGCCATTGGAAAGGGGAGATTTGGCCCCCTCCATAGATGTGTGACTTGGCCATAATAAGGTAATTTATAGGCATGATATTCTATATTCTATAATCATATTTCAAATTACATGTGTCCGGGTGGCAGAATTCAGTACTCTATCTACAAACCCCCCTGTAAAGCATTTGCCCTTTATTCATCTGCTTCGATTTTCTGTACACGTGATCTCAAGAAGGTGCTGAATGAGCTCAGTGGCAATTTTTCACGTCTGGTCAATGTTAGCATGGTGTTATTCACCTTAAAAATGATATTCTAGGGCGACTAAGTGGCGCGGTGGGCAAGGCTCTCGCCACTAATGCAGGAGATGCTGGGTTCGAGCCCAGCTCTCGGTGTTGCTTCCGGCTTGGCTGGTCGTTCATACTAATATAATTGGCAGTATTAGGGGGTGGGAAAGCTGGTGGGTCGGGATCGGACGTTGTGGACAGCCACTCCTACAGGTCGGTTGGTGCGCCGGTACAGCAGAATCAGGAAGTATCGGGGGCAGCGTGAGCCTCCCACGCGTTACTCCTCGCCACTGAGAGATCGCGCTGTACAGGTGAAAAGATGCAACGGCTGCCTCCTCGTGTACCGGAGGGGACACGTGATGCAAGGCTTCGTCCACATTGCAGCCGACCAGTGGGAGACATGGTCTAACGACATTCGAGACAGGGGAGGGAAGAATTGGATAATACGAAATTGGGATGGGAGAAAAATAGAAAATGGGGAGAAAAAGTAGATAAAAAAATAATAAATATTATATTCTCCTTTGGTTCATTACAATTTACTCAAGCCTAGTGACAGATACAATATTTCGGACACTGCGAATAAATTCCCTGAGGTCCATAGATATCCCTAGATACCAAGAACATGCAAATGGACCTTGTAGAAGTGGAGCAATCTTCCATTTACTTAGGTATGTACTTTTAGGCGAATTTTCTGAAAATATGGCTAGGGCTTGAGATGTTAAAGGGATACACAGGGGTACACAATTTAAAGAGATACACAGGGGGTACACAATTTACACGGGTACACGAGGGATACATCAGATTGGGAGTTCCTTTCACTCCACCCACACAATTCCTCCCAACATGAAGTGGAGCTCATTGATTCCCACTAGCGTTGCTGTCTGTTGAAATAGAAGCTGCCAGTCTTCATTCAGACATTCATTCAGACAGGCATCATCATGTCAGATGGACCTGGTCCGTTCATCAATGTCACAGTCTTTTCTGTAAAATAATGAACAGATAAAAGAACAGGCTACATTTGACCTCCTGGTATTACTGTTAAACTCCTGACCACAAGGATACTGATTGACTGATTCTCAATTACGCCAGAGCTAATTTACAGTCTACGCGTTCATTATGCCACCACTCACTGTGTGAAATATGATCATTATTATGCGCTGAATAGCAATACAATAGTGATCTCTGGAAACGATGGCACCATGATGATAATGAATGATGAGTAATATCATCACTCACCAGGTTCCTGCATCAATCATTGGTCAATTGTGTGTGTGTGTGTGTGTGTGTGTGTGTGTGTGTGTGTGTGTGTGTGTGTGTGTGTGTGTGTGTGTGTGTGTGTGTGTGTGTGTGTGTGTGTGTGTGTGTGTGTGTGTGTGTGTGTGTGTGTGTGTGTGTGTGTGTGTGTGTGTGTGTGTGTGTGTG
>NC_140184.1:17960430-17976710 GCF_963971535.1 Notolepis coatsorum
CAAAATCAAAGGCTACATCTTGAATGATGAAATTCTTTCACGCAAGGTGCAAGACATCGCTAATCTTCCTTCTGTGGTCCGGCCAGCCTGGCAGGTGGCCACCCAGAATGTTGTTATGTTGGTCACATTTTTCAATTAATCCCCACGTAGATGAGATGTGCGTTGAATTAATTATGGGCCTAAACAGAGTCCAGTGTCTCAGCGCAACAGAAGTGATAGTGTATTAGACATGCAAATAAAGCTCTTTCCTCTCCTCCGAGCCCTCTGGATTTGTACACCTCCGATTTCACATGAAGAGAGCGAGTAACCCCGTTGTGAGAGAGAGAGAGAGAGAGAGAGAGAGAGAGAGAGAGAGAGAGAGAGAGGGGGGGGGAGAGAGAGAGAGAGAGAGAGAGAGAGAGAGAGAGAGAGAGAGAGAGAGAGAGAGAGAGAGAGAGAGCTCTGCCAAGCAGCAGTGCCCCTGTGGTGCCACGTCTGCAATCAGCCCAAGGGTCTCTACACTCAAAAAGGGAAAGTGTTGATGAGAGCCAAAGAGCATAAATGTGTAATTCCAAAATTGTGTTTGTTTTTGCCTGTGTGGCCAGTAAATACAAAGCACTAAAGGTACTTAAGAGACACTGAATGTGTTATTACACAAAACGTCCTTTTTCGCCCATCCCTCAATTTAGACGTTATGCCAATTCTCTGCTCTACTCCTCCTGTCGGCCTGGGGATGGTGTAGACTACCACATGCCTCGTCCCATATGTCAGCCGCTTCTTTCCACCTGACAGCTAGGATAAAGATAAACACCACTAGCACAACAGTTAACCGTCTGTCGTGTGGTAGTGAAAGGTTAACCTGCTGTAGTGTGGTAGTGAAATGTTAACCCTTTGTAGTGTGGTAGTGAAAGGTTAACCTTCTGTAGTGTGGTAGTGAAATGTTAACCCTTTGTAGTGTGGTAGTGAAAGGTTAACCTTCTGTAGTGTGGTAGTGAAAGGTTAACCTTCTGTAGTGTGGTAGTGAAAAGTTAACCTTCTGTAGTGCGGTAGTGAAAGGTTAACCTTCTGTAGTGTGGTAGTGAAAAGTTAACCTTCTGTAGTGTGGTAGTGAAAGGTTAACCTTCTGTAGTGTGGTAGTGAAAAGTTAACCTTCCATAGTGTGCTAGTGAAAGGTTAACCTTATGTAGTATGGTAGTGAAAGGGTTAACCATTTGTAGTGTGGTAGTGAACAGGTTAATGATTTGTAGTGTGGTGGTGAAATGGTTAATCATTTGTAGTGTGGTAGTGAAAGCGTTAACCGTATTTAGTGTGGCAGTGAAAGGGTTAACCTTCTGTAGTGTGGTAGTAAAAGGGTTAACATTATATAGTGTAGTAGTGAAAGGGTTAACAGAGATAGCACTACAGCCAGTAGATGAAAGTTGCATGCAACTTGGTTTTTAGCTCCGACAGATTGTAGATCATCATTCTCTCAGGTTTACGTGTCAGAAGAACCAGGAAAGGAAACACGCTGGCAGCTTGATTTTGAAGTTATGGGAGGTGGTTGCGGTCAATAGGGGTGAATAAATCGCAAGGGGCACCAAAAAAAAAACAATAATAATAATAATAATACTACAACTTTATTTGTAATTTTGTATAGCACCTTTCATACAGAAACTGCAGCTCAAAGTGCTTCACAACAGAAAAAAAGACAGGCATAAAAAGAGTAAGATAGAATAGACAGAGTAAAATTGTGCAATAGTGCAGTGCAATAAGTAGTAGAATAGAATAGACATGAAATGAGCACATAAAGTGGAGACATAAAAATCTGTTTGTTTTTTTACAGTGCAATAAAATAGTTCTGGATTACTGTTTAACAGTTTAATGTCGTCTTTACCTTCTCTGTTTGGTATCCACAGTTTAAAACCTGACAGTCTTCCCTCCTGTTTGATACCCACTTTGAGCCTTCGAACCTCCCACTCAGAAAAACAATGCTGATTTCTTTTGCATAATCTCACACACATCCAAAAACCCGAAAGAGTTTTGCACACATTAATTTTATTTGAGTTATTGAGAGTAACCAGTGTTGGGCAAGTTACTTTAAAAAAGTAACTAGTTACAGTTACTAGTTACTTCTTCCAAAAACTAACTAAATTACTTACTCAGTTATAAATTATAGAAGTAACTAGTTACTTCAGAAAGTAACTATTGCGTTACTTTCAAGTAATTTTTTTACATAAACAACATACACAAATCTAAACAATTTTAATGTTGCTGTGGGACAAAGTGATACTAGTCTCCAATCAAATGTCATGTATTTAGATATTATAATTACTATGTTTATATAGTGGATCATACAAATACAAACACAATAGATGTTTTGGAACTTTTTATATGTATTGCCCCTCAACAGGCCACAACTGCGCAACATTAAATTATGCTTGTTAAGCACTATACCAAAAATAAATAACAAATACTGATTGATTGAACATTTTAATGAACAGATTGCAGAATGGGTACAGTACAGTACAGCTCAATACACACAATTGTTAAGGGGATGCAGATCAGAGAAATACTTTTGTCTTGTTTACATCAGGGTCCCCCATTTTCAATTAATGATATTTATGACATACACAACATACAGATATAAGAATCTAATCTAATCATCTAAACAAATCTAATCATGACATTTAAGACATGCATGACATACAGATATATATATATAATATCTCTGAGCACCTGAAGACTGTGCTATTAAACCAGGAAGTGCAGCACTATGTCAGCAGAGTAGAGCCTCCACTACTGCAGTGCCCTGCGCTGCAACACAACTAACACAAGAGTGAACAAAAAACCGTACACTGACCCACGGTCTCACGTTGACTTAACTTGCTTGTGTTGTCGCTGTGTGTGTGTCAGACTCTGGTGCTTTCGAACACCGGCCCACCTCTACCTCTGATTGGCTTACCATGACATTTTACTCAACCTCAGCCAATCGCGCGCTGCCCACTAACCAAGGAAGAACAGTATGCCTCTCGGCGCAGAGATCTGTCTGATGAAAAAAACAGCTTCAATCATAGACAGTAACGCGCCGCATTTTTTGGCAGTAACGCTAATGGCGTTATTAAGATTGATAGAGTAATCCGTTAGATTACTTGTTACTGAAAAAACTAACGCCGTTATTCCCATCACTGACAGTAAGTGAGTTTGAATGTGGCCACCAGTGATGTCATCAGGGATGTTGAATCCCTGTGTTGTGTTAATTACGGTTCAATGAAATAAGGTAGCAGTCCCTTAACACTTTGAGTGCCGACAACTTGTTATGTATTTTTTTTTTTTTATTAGCGATCTGAATTCATATTTCATCAACGAGTCTCCCGTTGGTACAGCAGCCTCTCTAGGAGCTCCGATGGGAAAATACCGCCCCCTATCGTCTATCCCTGTGTAACTGCAGGCCATTCGATTATACTGGTGGATCTGTGTGGGGGGAGCCAACTGGCTCCATTATGCTGGCGAGGGATCTGATGATGAGGTAAGTGATCGCGAGTTGGAAAGCAGCCTGGAATATATATTTACAGCAGCCAATAATCAATCAATAAATGCAATCGATATTTGGAATGGCGATCAGGAATTGGAATAATCTTTTTGGAGAACATCTGATCTAAGGTAAGGAGTCTATGTTACCAGTTTTAAGATAATCAGAGTTGTATTCACTGAGATAACAGCGTGTCCCGTATGTGTATATGTGTGTGTGTGTGTGTAATTTAGTGTGTGTGTGATGTTGAGGAAATGAGAGAATTGATTTCTCAGCTCGCTTCTATAGCGTGCATAAGTACACATATACAGTACTATCGATAATCTAGCGTTTATTTGAAAACGATTCATAAATAGGCCGACAAATGACGTGTCTAGTGTATTCTAGTGTATATGCTGTTTATGAGGGAATCTTTCTATTTTCCGGAAATTTTCGAGAAAACGATAGCTTTTCGAAAAATGCTATAAAAAGGATATGAACCGATTAAAAAAACAATCCGTTTCGACAATGTTGACTGCAAACAAGTCATTGATAAGCGACGGGCAGATTAGACACATAGCCATAATTTTTAACATAGATTATGCGTTTTTAACGCTATCATTGAAGTGGATGATGGCACTCAAGGACATTAATCAACGTTATGGCCGGCACTGAAAGTGTTAAGGAAAAGATATCGCTATATTTTCATCAACATCATCTCATGGAGCTGTAATTAACCCAGCACAAGGATTCACTGTCCCCGATGACATCACTGGTGGCCACATTCAAACTAATTTACTCTCAATAACTTTACAAATGAAATCAATGTGTGCAAAACTGTTTAAGAGTTTTTGAATGTGTATCATGTGGAAAATAAATTATAAAATAAATAAAAAGTGCCCCTTTTAAGGTTTTTAATCCTTTTTTTCTCCCAAGAAATATCTCAGTTAACTGTTTGATTACAAAATGCAACGCTGCTGGAATGGTTCCTAACATATTTGGGAAATGTTGCTTGTGTCAACAATTCCCCTATTTCACTACGTTTGCGTACTAGAAAGGGGGGTTAATTAATGAGGATTTCTAGTTATTGCAGCAGCTGCTGGGTGAGTAAAAAGACAAGATAGACGTGACGTTTATCAATTGATTTTACAGTCACTAGGAACAACATTTGTGGTAATTTGTCATTTTATAAAGTTCATTTCAGTATAACTCTGAAAGGCATTTACCCCCCCCCCCTCTTCTGTGACAGTAATACCGGCATGGGTTTAGCTTACATAGTCATGTAATATTAAAAAAAGACAATTTGACTAGTATTCCGTCTACTGAAGTAGACATTCAGACTACAACGGATATGTCCACATTGGACAAGTCCACCAAGGTATCGCCTATGATAAGAATGGATTAAATGGACACTTCCTTAACCTCAAAGAATCCACAGGCTACATACAGTACCTCTAACAAAAAAAAAACACGGGCAATCATGGCAATGCAAGGGTTTATGGACAACAAGGAGACATAGAGCCAATGTATCATAGATACAAGTGGTGCAGGCTTCAATGTCGCCGTTTGAGGTGCACTAATAGGACGTGTAGTGTAAATAACATAGACTAAGTAACATAATTCACAACTTAAAACTTTGATTTGATTTATTAGAGTAGACGATTGTAACAACACAAGTCAAGGATAAAACACAATAACGTCAGAGACTTGTTTCCATTGTGGTCCTTGGTCTGTATCACAAAGAACAGACATAGGTACAACGTGGAAATCAACTTAAGAACTAAACAATTCACATTGCATAAATAGAATAAATGTAGCTACCCAAGATAAAATACAATATGCTATACTACAACATTTTCTAAAAGCCATATTTTTACCTTTTTCTTAAAACGATAGTGACTGTTGATGCTGTTACTGGTCAATGGAAGTTTGTTCAGTTCAAAGTACTTAAAGGAGCATTTATCCATGTTGGGTTGAAAACCGGGGCAGGCACAAGTCCTCAATACTGGCTCTTGTGTTGTGGGCATGTACACCCCTATTCAGCCTAAATAAAACGTCCAGAGATACTCAGGGGCCCTGGCATTTGTAATGTTATGGACGATGTTGAGCTGGAGTTGCACAAATCTAGCGTCCAGGGGGAGCCAGCCCAGCTGCTGAAAGTGTACTCTGCCCAGTGCCCACATGTGCTCTAGAGGAAAGCCCTAATGTGAGTCTGATGAGTTTGTTCTGGAAGACCTGGAGTTTATCCTTCAGAACTTTGGTCAGACCACTGAACCACAAACAGATTGCCTGGTCAAAGCAACAAACAACAAGTACTAAAAGACAACTACTAGCCGAATCTAAAAAGGGAGCTTTCCTGGTCAGTAATGTAGTTCTGCCATTCACCTTGCTCATGGTCTTGAGAGCCATAGTTTCACCACTCAATTCATTGTCTAAGTGGCAGGTGAAACCAATTCATGTAGTCTGGGTTGGGACCCAAAGATGATATATTCGGGGTTTGCCCAGGTGGAGAGATAGTTTGTTATCGGTGAACCAAGAATTTATTCTGGAGAATCCCTCACTAGGAGTTGCCCTTAATATGTAGAATTTGTGTTGCCATATCTGTACATACAGAGTCTGATCAATGGGTCAACTCCTGCTAAGGTTTTTATACAGGGGTTCAGTTGGTTCAGAGCATGGACTGTCTGTCAAAATCATCTGCCTTCAAAAGGTTTTCACATGCAACCTGAAACGAATGCACTGAAACGAATGCACTGACATAATCATTTCGCCGTCATCACCACGGCATTAGTATGTGAGAGATGCCGTTTGAATTAACATTTCTAATCGACTGAATCTTCCAGAGCCCACGGCCCCGACGCCATGATCCTCGTGGACGGTCAGCCTCTGCAATCTAATGGAGAACTGGGCCTCTCCCAGATGCTGCACATCGCCACTCAGATCGCCTCTGGCATGGTCTACCTAGCCTCCCAGCACTTTGTCCACAGAGACCTGGCCACTCGCAACTGCCTGGTTGGCAACGGTCTCCTGGTCAAGATTGGAGATTTTGGCATGTCCAGGGATATCTACAGCACTGACTATTACAGGGTAAGGATGCCTTTTTTCTCTGTTCCTTTATTTCTTTTTTTTTTAAAGATACTTGGCAATCCTCCTTCCATCTGTGCTTCACCAGTTCCTGTGACAATACAGCGACAGAGGAGGGAAGCATGTGACAATGCGAGGAGAGGACCGAGCCGGCAGCCAGACTGTTGTTACATAGACACGTCGTGTCCTCTGTGCTGTTTAACAGCATTATGGAGTCTGTAAAACAACAAATTATGAGGCGACTGCTTGGTTGGCGAACTTTGTATCCGCTAAATAAATAACTGTATATTGTAGATGGACGGATAAAAGCAGATCTGGGTTTGTTTAAACGGTTTGGGCTTTTGGAAATTACTTTTGGTGCGCTTGATTTGGTTTATCCAGCATGACAGCTGGTGCACATTTTACACTTCTTTGGAAGGGATCAAGAGCCTGGTGGGTAAGCAACTTAGTACAGATAACGTAAGCCTGGTGGGTAAGCAACTTAGTACAGATAACGTAATTGTAAGTAAACAAATTCCGCCCCATGTCTGCTAGGTTTTAGTGTATGCATGCTTACCAACGGTATGATGTATGGTCCCTGCCTGCACACCATCTGTATACATTTCAAAATGTTATATTTCAATAATTTGTCATTTAAACCCCCTCCCAGTAGATACCAGTGAGGGGAGTTGGACGAGACAGTTTCAATTATAGACATAGACACTACAGTGTATATGTATACAATGTATATGGTTGCAATACAACTAAATCTACCATTGCTGTTCTGTCTCCACCAGTGTATCTCATTCCACACATCGGTAAGGTGACCCCAGCTGGAGAGTTATTGAGGCATATTTAATCATGTTAGTTATATAAGTTACTTAAAGTCAATTTAGGTTTTATGTCTTGTGTATTGAAGACGTCTCTCTCACTCCTGTGAAGGGGGAAGAAGATGAGTTATCACAGAAACCTTGTACATAAGACTTTAAGTAACTTATCATTAATAACTAACATGATTAAATATACCTCATTAGGCCCAGCATTATGAGCCATGTCAGGTTAGCACCGATAATACAGGTCCATGCGGGCAAGTGCTATACAGTATCTTCATCTCCACCCAGTGTTAATATCATGACTCATACCTAACTAGATGGGCAGCCACTACACCGACCATGACTCTAAAGCAGACCTGGGCATTGTACGGCCCGATTCTGGGATGATTCTGACCGGCCCGCGAAAGATTACATGATAATTTTTTTTTAATTTTTTTTTATATTATTATTATTTTTTATTTTTTTACTTTTTTCTTTTCATGTCAACGTTCACACGCACAATATACGCTTACCTAAGATTTGACTTGATTCAACAACAAAGCAGTCGGGGCAAGCCGAAAACGGTGGAAAGTGCTGTTATTTGAAGTTTGGATTTCTTTTTTCACAACTGAGGTAGGTAGATTACATTTTTAGAGACTAAAATACAGAAAAAAGGTACCGTTGGGTACCGGTATCAATTCACAGGTACCGGTACCGTATCGGTTCAAATGTGAACAGTACCCATCCCTACTGAACACACAACTGCAGGGCAAGGGCATTTTTGCTCATGAAATGCATAGCCATGTGAAAGCCTTCATGACAAAGTTGCAATTAATTTCAAGGCAACTAGGCAGCAACAATCTCAAACACATGAAAACCCTGAAAGAAGTCAAACCATCAGCTGATCACCGGCACAGGTACTCATCCATGTTGGGAGCACTGCATGATGAATTTTCAAGGCGTTTTCAAGATTTCAAAAAGGTTGAGGATGAAATGCAGCTGGTTTCCTCTCCCTTTACCTGCAGTGTTGATAGTGCACCCACTGATGTTCAGCTTGAACTCATTGACCTGCAGTCTGATTCACTACTGAAAGAGCACTTTAAGTCAGCATCACTGCTAGAGTTCTACTCTGCTCTCAAGGAGGAGAACTTTCCAAACATGAGGAGACATGCTCAGAAGATGTTGGTTCTCTTTGGATCCACCTATATGTGAACAGACATTCTCAGTCATGACGTTTACCAAGTCCAGGTACAGATCCTCTCTCACTGATGAACATCTGGCAGCTGTGCTTCGCATCTCCACCTCAGACATGCAACCTGACTTTGATGGACTTGTTAAAGCTCAACAGAGACTGGATTTATCACACTGAATGAAAAAAAATAAAGAGCTGAAGAACACTAAAATGTGGAAATATAACAAGTGAAATGGGACACTTGATCTTTTTTTTTTCTTTTTTTTGCACTGTTCTGAAAACATTAAATGTTTAATATAGTAAAGTAAAGTAAAAAAGGCTACTGGGACACTTTTCTTTACACAGTTCAGTGACATGTCTTGTTTATTTTGGCTATAAGATGATGTGATGTCTTTAGAAAGCTAAGAAAATCCTTGTTTCAATAGTATATGAAACTCAAAATAATAACTTTATTTGTATAAGTATTTGAGTTTGGAATCCAACATATTTTCAGTTGCTCATTTGGCCCCCCGGGAAAAATAATTGCCCACCCCTGCTCTAAAGACTGTTCTTTACACACAAAAACATTCATGTTCATGACTTTGATTATACAGATGTGTGCAAAACTTGTCACCAGATCACAATTTTCACGTTCTTCCACTGAAGGGGGGGGGGGGGGGGGGGGGTAGCTTTTATGTACTTCCTTAAAATCTGAGCTGGCTGTGTGACGCAAATAATTCTGTGAACCTATCATGGTTGCTATTGCCCAGCTGGCCACACTGTCATCCAGGAAATGCTAACTGCTAACGTGAAACTCATATATAAGTTGATACATCTAGTGATCTATGCACAAAAACAATGATCAATTAAGCAAAACTCTTTAGTTATAACAAGATTGTGTAAGCTAAGAAGTGTTTGGGTGTAACACATTTTTGGCTAACCGTATTTTTGGCAAACCTTTTAGGTTGAAAAAAAGTAAGTTAACTGATTTGGTGGAAGATGTCAGTGAGGGGGGAAGGGGGGCGGGCCGTACATAGATCAGAAAATCTGAAATCAGAATAAGAACCACCATCAGAAAAGTCTTTATTGAATTTGTCTTAGTCGTTTGGTGCATCAAAAGACAATATCAACACTTACAAAGCAAGTAGGAGTCAATTGTAAATGAAAGTAGAATAGAATGGAATATATAAACTAAATTTAAATAAAACTACAATATAATATAATATAATATAGGACAGGGCTGTACAATTGTGCATGATTGTTGTAGAATATATACACAAAATTAGAATAAAAATACAGTGGAATAGAATATATCAGAGCTGTGCAATTGTGCAGTATATGAACAGTGACAATGACAGCAACGGTGTAGGGATGCTGATACGACATTTGCAGTAGTTTATTGAACATCTTTGATGGAAAAACCATACCAAACAAATAGTTAATCAATATTAAAAACACAGGCGGAGTGGAACTTCTTCAACATTATTATCATACAGTGGCCATGGACAGTGTAGTCTTACTATTCCTGTTCCTCTGACTCTCACAGTGAGAGTGTTTGTGTAGTTTGTTATCTCTGATACGCCTAAAAGAAGGCTTTATCTAATTGGCTTTGAAGACTGAGGAAATTGTATCACAAAGCCACAGTTGATTAAACGCACAGATAAGGTACTGGTGGCGGATGAGCTGAAATGGATCAGTTGATCCAATTGGTTGGAAATCAACGTACACACCTCTCGTGCAATTGGTGTGTTTTGTCCCTTCTGTGACAAAACCAACAAGGCTTTGGCAGAGAAGAAAAAGCACACACTGATTTCTCCACAGCCACACTGTTGGTGTACTGTTTAGTTCACTTAAGTCTTTATCAATATCGGGGGCAATTGAATGTGACGAGGAACAACTCAACACAAATGTTCTCACAAAGAGCAAGTGAACAAGTGTGTGCGTGCATGAGTTTGTTTGTGTGTGCGTGTATGTCTGTGTGTGTGCATGTGTGTGTGTGTGTGTGTGTGTGTGTGTGTGTGTGTGTGTGTGTGTGTGTGTGTGTGTGTGTGTGTGTGTGTGTGTGTGTGTGTGTGTGTGTGTGTGTGTGTGTGTGTGTGTGTGTGTGTGTGTGTGTGAGTGTGTGTGTTTTAGATGTCCTGCTCCATATGAGAACTGTAGATACAGCCGGCAATCGGATCAGGACCGAGGGAAAGTTGTAACAACAAATTCAGCCCACATCAGTCATGGGTATGTGTATGGATCCATACCAGAAGAAAAAGGTCCTGAATCAAATCCCGAAGTCAGGATGAACCAGCTCTGACATACTGTAGCTGTGACAATGCGTTTATCAAGAAATGGATGTCTCAACCTTTTACTAGCTTATGAGGCAGATGCAAAACTAACATTACCATACTTTTTTTTGTAGCAAGCACAGTGGTGAATTCATGGAGGAAATCGTAGATAGACGGTTACATAATTTATGCTAAATACATTTTCCAACAGGGCTCAGAATTGTATGCGTTCTTTGAGAAGGCTGCCAGTTTGAATGAGGGATTCCAGGTGTCTCTGTATTGTGTCTGTGAGGGGGTACCTCACACACGTGCGCACGCACACACACACACACACACACACACACGCACGCACGCACGCATGCACGCACACACGCACGCACGCATGCACGCACACACGCACACACACACACACACACACACACACACACACACACACACACACACACACACACACACACACACACACACACACACGCACACACACACACACAGGCTCTTTGACAGAAGAGTGGCAAGCAGGACAGGGATGACACAGCGAGGAGGGGAGAATTACTTCTTAGATGGATCTATTATGTTTAGCAGATACCCAAAGCCCACGCTGTCAGAACCACACCCAGGAACTGAAGGCAATTTCATATTTTTGGAGCTCAGGTCCTTCTGGGTCCAAACTAGATCAAAAGGATTTAGATAGATGGATTGCCTGTGTGTGTGTGTGTGTGTGTGTGTGTGTGTGTGTGTGTGTGTGTGTGTGTGTGTGTGTGTGTGTGTGTGTGTGTGTGTGTGTGTGTGTGTGTGTGTGTGTGTGTGTGTGTGTGTGTGTGTGTGTGTGTGTGTGTGTGTGTGTGTGTGTGTAGGTGTGTGTGTGTGTGTGTGTGTGTGTGTGTAGGTGTGTGTGTGTGTGTGTTTGACTAGCAAGTAGGTAGGTGTGTTTGCCAGGCGGGAAGTCGCAGTCTGCTGTTGCATTTGTGCGATAGCATCTCTGCCATACTACACACAGAGAGGAATATTGACACAACCCAGAGATTAGGAGGTCGTAACTGTATTGGACACATCCTCCGTGCTGAGTGATTATAAATAGGAGGGGCTGCCAAGTACACAATCTTCACATCGCTGACTAGTCATATTGATGTTTGTTGTCCTTCGGGGCGGCCATGACACTTGCATGCAGGGAAAGAGATTAGATTCAGGACATTTCGGCAAAAACCTTTTTTGTGTAGCGTCCGATAGAATGGGGTCGGGCGTCCCGGGCCGTCTGATTGACACAGCCTGTTGTTTTGTTTATTGAGCGGGAACCGGTGGAATTACGCCAACACAAAGCAATGTGTGTATCTTTTTTAACTCAGTGGTTGTTTTCTTGTGTGCTTCCACCTCAGAATCTGAAATACCTATTGTAGTCTGTAGGGTTGTTGCTTAAAAATCAACACTATGCAAATTGAAGTGGCATTCGATCTCTGCTGTGATAGTGCACAAGTGGTTTGGCAAGGAAATCTATGCCACACAGTTGTACTGGATGACTAAACTAATATCCAAATGTTGGGGCATGTGTGACTAGGCATGGGTACTTGTTGAGGCATTGTGGAATGTTTTGATATGATATACATCATATGATATACATGATATGAACGTACAGGTTCATAGCTTCAAAATATAATAATCCCTCGTAGAAATCAGGCAGATACTTTTCAACCTATGTATTATGAACGATGATGGTCCCACAGTAGCTTATTTTGAGCCACATACCATCAACGACTATGCGTGGAGGACTACTTCACCCACTGCAGTACAGAATACGATGGCAGGAAGTGTTGTTCCGAGTGACATATGGACTCCCACACACTGACTGCTGGCGCAACATATATCGCTCTTGATTGAAAATGGAATTCATGAAATTATGTCAGCCTACATCTAGTATTTCTCGCTATATTTGGTATAGTGTAGCGCAGTGGCGTTGTTAGCCCTGGGCTTCCAGGGCTTTAGCCGGGGCTTTTTCTCCTAGCCCCGGATCTTAAAAAAAAAAATGTTTTAAATGTTTTTCTTTGGCAGCATCCCCATTGTCTGTGCTGAATGTTTGTTAGTGTTTGGTATTTTTTGTTGGTTTTTAGTACTTTTAAACATCCATTTTTAGTAAGTAGTAGTTTTCATTTGATCCTATAATTTTTTCATTCACCGATTTGTGGACTTCTTTTTTTAGTGTCCTGAAAGGCGCCTTATAAATAAAATGCATTATTATTATTATTATTATGATCCAGGAGGGAAAATACACTTTGGATAGTAGGAACTGCATCTCTGCCTGTCCTGGCCAGGAAACACTTTGCAATTGTGATATCTTCTGGCAGTAGTTGGATATTGTAATGTGTGGCGAGGGGTTGCAGCAATTCCACTGAGAGAAACTGGTCTGAGGCTGGATAACATGCCTGTATGCCTCTCATAAGTTGTTCTCCAACTAATCAGAACCTGCTCTCAAGCTCTTGCAGCATTCTGTCGAGGACTGGATAGAACAGTCTCTGTCTCAGCTGATCTCCTGAGCTGAGGTCTGAGCTTGTGCCACAAGATGACTCAACTACATACTCGTCCATCCTTTTCCGCTTCCTCCTTTGGCTGGTAGTATGTTCCTCAATCCCAAGGCCATTACATATGGCCTTTGTCCTGTCATACATGTCCACTGCCATCTCTGAGGTGCAATAACCTTTGAGTGTGTCCTGCACTGCTTTTAAATAGTACAAATAGGTATTGAAGATGTGCACTTTAACGCAGCAGCACCTGGAGCCATCATACCCATGTCCAGTGTCCACTGACAAAGACATGCTCATGATACTGTGATAAACTATAATAAGCTTTAATCGAACCCTGGTTCATTTCCTCGGATAGTCCGGTTGGTTTGGGGTGGTGTGAAAGCTCATTCACTCTTGCAAGTGAACCCTGCTGCGGTTCATTTGAGATGTGAATGCAAAGTGGACCAAAGGCAGGAAAATACCCAAAAATCAAATTTTTTTTAGGAGAAAGACTGAAGCATATGTATATAATGAAACACACAATACAGTTTTTTTTTCGATTTTGAAAACAGGGCCCGGTGTTTCAAAACACTACACACAATTAGCACAACCACACACACAATTATCAGAACACCTCAGATCCTTTGCTAAATTAAACACTTGTCAAAACTATACACTAATTTATAAAAACTAAAAAAAATTACCATATGAAACACGTTTCATATGACTTAATTCTGTTTGAACCAGTTACACACTGCTGTAAAACACATTTAGCAATTCTACTTCTCAGTGATTAGAGTATTGTAAGTGAAGTACACAGAGAACAGTGGCGGCTCGCCACTGGTGGCGCTAGGGCGCCGACCCACCTGTTAAATGAGAGAAGAAGAAAAAAAAACTTTTTTGTTTTTTGTTTTATAGCCCTATAAATAATATAAACATGTTTAAAATGAATAATATTTACTCATTTTAAGTATGTTTGTATTTCCAATGCACAATATAACGTTATTATCTAAATAAAAAAACAGCGTTTTCATGGGCAGGAAGTGACGTTTTTTTTTATTTTTTCGTATTTCTCGCCCGGGCAAGAAGCGATAGCGCTCTGCGTGCGCGTCACAGTTTGATCGCTGTCTCCGTCACAGCCAATCAGTGCATACGGCGTTGTGCGTTGAAATATGACTATTATGTTGGAATCCGAGCGCGATTTGAAGCGGTCTAGCCAGCAGCGTGTGAACTTCCGTGAAGAATTTCCATAGCCGCATTTCGCGGAGACGCTCTCTGATTGGCCGACGCGATGCCAGTTTTTTTCCATTGCCGCATTTCTCGGGTTGGTTAGAGAGATAATGCAACTCAGCCGACTCGTCAACAACAACAGCAACTGTTACTACACTGAGCTTAGGCACTCTTTCAAAGTTGGTTAAGGTTAGAGTTTGTCTTAGAGCATGGCGATAGAACGCCAGGTAGTTTGCAGGATGTTCGAGGCGGACATGGACAAAGGCACTCAGTACTTGTTGGCTAGTAACAAGCTATATTATGGAGGCAGTGTGGACATGCATGGACAATGGATGGACATCAACACAGGCTGGATGGACAATGCCATGGAGTGGATATACTTTATCAACAAGCCAACAACAAGGTAGATTAGCGATCTTAACTCTAGTTTAATACATGATACGTTGTCTACTGATGCCGCATAATATCAACAGCTGATTCGTTGTAACGTTACAGCTTTCAGCTAACGTTAGCTACTGCTAGCTGTTAGCTCCGTTAGCTTAGTTGGCCACTTTAACGTTAAACGTTAACGTTTAAACGTTATGTCGAGGTCATACAATACTACAGTCGACATAAGGTTAACGTTACCCCGTTTCCATGAAGTGTTTAAATAGCAGCAATCTTGTTGAAAATGTAACTACTAAAATGCTCTCTGATGCTGCTGATGCATAATGAATGAATGGTGAGTTGTTTAAAATGACAACATACATGTGTTAATTATTTGATTTGATTGATCCGAGAGACAGAGAGATCGTCTATGTTTGAATGAATGAGAACTTTATTAACAGATTGCAGAATGGGTACAATACAGTACGGCTCAATACACACAATTGTTAAGGGGATGCAGACCAGAGAAAGACGTTTGTCTTGTTTACATCAGGGTCCCAGATTTTCGATTCATATCGATAGTTTAATAGCTAGCCTTGGCTCGTTTAACAATATGCAAAATATGTGTACAGCCCTGTACTCATACTGAAGTTATTCTTGGTATATAATAGGTCTGATTGTGTAACGAATCGATTCCACGTCGCGCTGTGTGTGAGAGAGAGAAGGAGAGAGGGAGAGATCTGCCTGTGTTTGTAGACGGGCGAGTTTTGTTTCTAACTTTTCTATTTATATATTGTTGTGAATTAGAGTCTACTCTATACTTTATTTGACTGGTTGTGTGTTGTTGTAGTAACAGCTGAGCGACTCGTTCATAAGAGCCGATTCATTGCCGTGAGCGTGAGTCGAATCGCTCACGTCTTGCCATGAGTCTGTTGCGTGGTACTACCGTACTGTACATGTTTGCAAAATGTTTGGTATAGCGCCCCTAGTGGCGAAGCACCCACCGGCCGCCACTGCTCAAAGGTGGAACATACTGTTTGGCTGGTGCACCTCTGAGTCCTGTAGAAGTCGATGGTCGTGCTGTGCTGTATATTCCATATGCGGTAGACAGTATTTTGTTTCCTCCGCAAAGTGAATGTTTTTTTCTCCCGGCTTAGCTGACACAAACGTTAAGTAGACTAGTGAACTTCCAGTGCAAGAAAGCGTTACCAGCGCGAGCGTCTCCCTGCTAGCTCGCAGTTTAGGTCAGCCTGATAATAACAATAACAGCCGCGCCCACCAGCATGGATCAACACGCGAGGTTGCGTGCTGTGACGTCACTCCCCAATACAAGGAAAAGCTCTCCAAACATATATTTGACTGTCGAAAACGAAAGAAAATACTTAGTAACGCGTTAGTGGCATCCTC